>NC_086380.1:47438669-47738669 GCF_036588685.1 Mytilus trossulus | reverse complement strand
CTTTAACCCTGCTGACTGCCATTGACGATTGCCAAATAAAATTGATCACAAGATGTTAATATAAATTTAATACGTCACAGAACAAAAAATTTGTTAACTTGTGGACAGGATGTTGTGCCACAAACATTCGGTGTCAATATTTCTTTAGTACACCATATCCGGATTTCGACAATAAATGTCTCTTCAGTGATGTTGGGGATCGAAACGGTATTTGGAAGGCCATATAAAAAGTACCCTCATTTTTTAGAGAAAGTACCCTCATTTTTAGATTCACTCTTGAATTTTAAGAGTCAATATATAGGATGAACGGATCATATAAACCGGAGGGAAATATGATACATGCCCAAACAAAAAATATAAACGAGTCTAAATTGAAAACTACGTTCAAACCTATGACTGCGTTGGATAAAAACAGCAATTTTTATACGTGTGCATGTCAAACAAATTTCGTTGTAGAAGGGTCTAAAAACAGCACAAACAACATTTTCCAAAAGACCAAAAGGGTGAAAAAGTATATTTAAACAAAACGCATTTGACTAACAGGTCGAACAACTGATGTTCTTTAACCCTGCTGACTGCCATTGACGATTGCCAAATAAAATTGATCACAAGATGTTAATATAAATTTAATACGTCACAGAACAAAAAATTTGTTAACTTGTGGACAGGATGTTGTGCCACAAACATTCGGTGTCAATATTTCTTTAGTACACCATATCCGGATTTCGACAATAAATGTCTCTTCAGTGATGTTGGGGATCGAAACGGTATTTGGAAGGCCATATAAAAAGTACCCTCATTTTTTAGAGAAAGTACCCTCATTTTTAGATTCACTCTTGAATTTTAAGAGTCAATATATAGGATGAACGGATCATATAAACCGGAGGGAAATATGATACATGCCCAAACAAAAAATATAAACGAGTCTAAATTGAAAACTACGTTCAAACCTATGACTGCGTTGGATAAAAACAGCAATTTTTATACGTGTGCATGTCAAACAAATTTCGTTGTAGAAGGGTCTAAAAACAGCACAAACAACATTTTCCAAAAGACCAAAAGGGTGAAAAAGTATATTTAAACAAAACGCATTTGACTAACAGGTCGAACAACTGATGTTCTTTAACCCTGCTGACTGCCATTGACGATTGCCAAATAAAATTGATCACAAGATGTTAATATAAATTTAATACGTCACAGAACAAAAAATTTGTTAACTTGTGGACAGGATGTTGTGCCACAAACATTCGGTGTCAATATTTCTTTAGTACACCATATCCGGATTTCGACAATAAATGTCTCTTCAGTGATGTTGGGGATCGAAACGGTATTTGGAAGGCCATATAAAAAGTACCCTCATTTTTTAGAGAAAGTACCCTCATTTTTAGATTCACTCTTGAATTTTAAGAGTCAATATATAGGATGAACGGATCATATAAACCGGAGGGAAATATGATACATGCCCAAACAAAAAATATAAACGAGTCTAAATTGAAAACTACGTTCAAACCTATGACTGCGTTGGATAAAAACAGCAATTTTTATACGTGTGCATGTCAAACAAATTTCGTTGTAGAAGGGTCTAAAAACAGCACAAACAACATTTTCCAAAAGACCAAAAGGGTGAAAAAGTATATTTAAACAAAACGCATTTGACTAACAGGTCGAACAACTGATGTTCTTTAACCCTGCTGACTGCCATTGACGATTGCCAAATAAAATTGATCACAAGATGTTAATATAAATTTAATACGTCACAGAACAAAAAATTTGTTAACTTGTGGACAGGATGTTGTGCCACAAACATTCGGTGTCAATATTTCTTTAGTACACCATATCCGGATTTCGACAATAAATGTCTCTTCAGTGATGTTGGGGATCGAAACGGTATTTGGAAGGCCATATAAAAAGTACCCTCATTTTTTAGAGAAAGTACCCTCATTTTTAGATTCACTCTTGAATTTTAAGAGTCAATATATAGGATGAACGGATCATATAAACCGGAGGGAAATATGATACATGCCCAAACAAAAAATATAAACGAGTCTAAATTGAAAACTACGTTCAAACCTATGACTGCGTTGGATAAAAACAGCAATTTTTATACGTGTGCATGTCAAACAAATTTCGTTGTAGAAGGGTCTAAAAACAGCACAAACAACATTTTCCAAAAGACCAAAAGGGTGAAAAAGTATATTTAAACAAAACGCATTTGACTAACAGGTCGAACAACTGATGTTCTTTAACCCTGCTGACTGCCATTGACGATTGCCAAATAAAATTGATCACAAGATGTTAATATAAATTTAATACGTCACAGAACAAAAAATTTGTTAACTTGTGGACAGGATGTTGTGCCACAAACATTCGGTGTCAATATTTCTTTAGTACACCATATCCGGATTTCGACAATAAATGTCTCTTCAGTGATGTTGGGGATCGAAACGGTATTTGGAAGGCCATATAAAAAGTACCCTCATTTTTTAGAGAAAGTACCCTCATTTTTAGATTCACTCTTGAATTTTAAGAGTCAATATATAGGATGAACGGATCATATAAACCGGAGGGAAATATGATACATGCCCAAACAAAAAATATAAACGAGTCTAAATTGAAAACTACGTTCAAACCTATGACTGCGTTGGATAAAAACAGCAATTTTTATACGTGTGCATGTCAAACAAATTTCGTTGTAGAAGGGTCTAAAAACAGCACAAACAACATTTTCCAAAAGACCAAAAGGGTGAAAAAGTATATTTAAACAAAACGCATTTGACTAACAGGTCGAACAACTGATGTTCTTTAACCCTGCTGACTGCCATTGACGATTGCCAAATAAAATTGATCACAAGATGTTAATATAAATTTAATACGTCACAGAACAAAAAATTTGTTAACTTGTGGACAGGATGTTGTGCCACAAACATTCGGTGTCAATATTTCTTTAGTACACCATATCCGGATTTCGACAATAAATGTCTCTTCAGTGATGTTGGGGATCGAAACGGTATTTGGAAGGCCATATAAAAAGTACCCTCATTTTTTAGAGAAAGTACCCTCATTTTTAGATTCACTCTTGAATTTTAAGAGTCAATATATAGGATGAACGGATCATATAAACCGGAGGGAAATATGATACATGCCCAAACAAAAAATATAAACGAGTCTAAATTGAAAACTACGTTCAAACCTATGACTGCGTTGGATAAAAACAGCAATTTTTATACGTGTGCATGTCAAACAAATTTCGTTGTAGAAGGGTCTAAAAACAGCACAAACAACATTTTCCAAAAGACCAAAAGGGTGAAAAAGTATATTTAAACAAAACGCATTTGACTAACAGGTCGAACAACTGATGTTCTTTAACCCTGCTGACTGCCATTGACGATTGCCAAATAAAATTGATCACAAGATGTTAATATAAATTTAATACGTCACAGAACAAAAAATTTGTTAACTTGTGGACAGGATGTTGTGCCACAAACATTTAACCCTGCTGACTGCCATTGACGATTGCCAAATAAAATTGATCACAAGATGTTAATATAAATTTAATACGTCACAGAACAAAAAATTTGTTAACTTGTGGACAGGATGTTGTGCCACAAACATTCGGTGTGTATATATAAATGTAAAATTGATAATGGAAATGGTACTGTAGCTTATTCTATCAAAATCAGGTTAAAAAGAACAAAAGATGCTAAAATGTTCAGCTTTAATGATTTTCTTCGATTAGTAGAAAATTTAGTATTCCTAGTAAACGACAAAAATACTCTGTATTACAGGTAAATTGACAATTTTAGTAAGTAAATAAGGGCGAGATTATAAACATAAGCACAGTTTGTTTTTTTTACTGAAAACTGTTTTTCGTTTCTTTTTTTATATATTGCATTTCAGCCAGCAACAATTAAATTATACAGTAAAAACATCTAGAGGTGGTTATACCGATTTCAAAAATCATAGGACAAGCAGAAAAAGAAAAAAACAAGTGGATAATAAAGTCAACACTAGTCAAAAAAGAAAATTTGATGAGACATAAACATTTACTGGCAGGATATCTGATTTTCGACCAGTACATAATGGTGTTTGGGGGCTAAGATCGTTTTGGTATTGTGTATATTTAACCATAAAAAATATAACTCAATACAAAGATATTGGTACTACTGATTTTTTTATACATTATATATACACATAGAATGCTCTATTTGGTATAAAAGCACTTTGAATCATTTTTTTGGGGTCAGAAACGGTTTCCATTTTTTTGGGGTCAGAAACGGTTTATAAAAATTGGCCGGCTACTTCTTTCGCCTATTGCTTTATGGTCACTGAGTAAATTTGTTAAATATCATTATAACAGACTTGTCTCAAATAAAACACCGAAAGCTTTGTTATAGAAACTTAATATTAAAAAAGATCACTGTTTCAATTCTAAATTCCGATGATACCGCACTTAAGAATACAATTTATGCATGTTCAGATAAATGGTAATTTAATGTGTAGTTATATTTTTCTCGGGGTATTATGTATTATTCTTTCCCTGACATTTGATCGCGAATTCCAGATCCAAAATGAGGCCACTTTTAATTGTTCTATCACTGGGACAAGGTCGCTTTTTTATAGTTACAATAGAATGGGAAAGCGTATACATAGAGCAAATATTTAACAAGAAATTTAATTAACTAATTTGCAATACCCTAAGCAACTTTGAGTAGTATCAAACGTTACTTTACAAACAATAAATGACATTGCGTGTGCCAAAAAAATCGAAAATTCGTTTATTTTTATACAGGAAAAAATTATTAAAAAAGACTCGTTGAGTAAGCCTTAGTGACAAGAGTAAAGAAAACATTAAAAGTTCTAATTGTTTACATTGTCGCTGGCAGTCTTAGCATGAACTTACTATCTTAAAGTGTAAGTGTTGAATAGTGTTAATGAACATTTAAACTTGTACAGAATTTATTAACAATTAGAAAAATCATATAATTAATAAAATAAACACACTTCTATAAGTCAATATGAATAAGCAATGTTCAGACTAACTTGCATTGTACTCTCTTGTTTTCACACTGACGGCATTAGAAGACTTATAGGTTTTAGGAGGCGTTTACCGTTATTTGGTTCGATCAATTAAATTAATATGTTATCGTTCTTCCCTTCGTCTTTATGCTTATTCGCTACGATATTCCCGAACTACAGCTTCGAGACAAATCATGGCGAGGGAAGAAAAAAAAATTGCTTTAGAAAACTTGCAGATTTAACAATTTAGAATAAGTTATATCTACATATACTTCATTTTAATAATACAATATACAAGAGCATGAATACAATACTTATTATTTTAAAATTTGTACGATCAGCTTCCCCTAGAAAACAAAATTAATATTTTGTAATTCATACGCACGTTTCATCTACAAATTAGACTGAAATTAAATATGACACAAAAGAAGAAGCAGAAAAACACCCCCTCTAAACTAACAACAATTGAAAAAAAAAACAACGGAACGTAGCTGATGGTGTGCGTGTGGATATGTTTTACTCTCTGAACAGAATTCTTCGAAATGTTTGAAAGATAATGTCCTGATAAAGCCGACAATTATCCGAAGTAAATAGATTTTTATTTATAAGACAATGTTTTATAGCAAGCTAAGATTTTTTGAAAAATCACATTTTTTTTCTGAATAAAGCATACACTTTAAACAGATTTGGTCAAATTGAGAATGGAAATGGGGAATATGTCAAAGAGACAACAATCCGATCAAAGAGCAGACAACAGCGTCGAAGCCCACCAAAGGGTCTTCAACATAGCGATAAAATCCCGCACTCGGAGGGTGTCCTCAGCTGATGCCTATCTTCACAATACATACATCTGTAGCATGATGAATCAGAAATGATATTCACTCTATAAAGATCATAATTTAAGAAAAAAAGAAAAACATCGACTTCCAAACACATTGTTTTGGCATGTATTTAGTTCAATTTTACTTGTAAGCTTTAATACAAGTAAGCTTTACCACAACAACATATTTGATATGATTTAACTAAATTGAATTACTGGTCCACAACCCGGCTTATGTTTTTAAAACAACACAAAAAAACACATTTTTTTTTTATTTCAAAAACATTGGATAACTTTACTTTCCGTCTAGACCGGAACAAAATCCGATAGACCTAATAACATATACTTTGTCATAAATTAAAGAGGAGGTTGAAAGATGGAACGCTCATGTTTAAAAAAAAAAAAAAAACATATCAAAACAACTAGCCGTTCTACGTAAATTGGATTAATTTTAATCAATTACCAATACTGAAGGTGAATATATAATATTAAACGGTAGAAATTTGACAATACAATCTACTCAAGCTCAAAATCGACGTAAACCTAAACAGCTTATGATAAATTGAACGAAAAGAGCTGAACGGAGTTAAAAAAAAATAATGATGAAATTTATTGTTGTATATAATGTATTACATGTTCGCTCTCACCCCATATGCAAATTACTGACTAAATATATATCGTAAGATGTCACTAGCACACTAACTATGTAACTTATAATATCCATGTAGTTTGAATGTTAAGTAGTAAGTTATATAGTAGGCATATAGTGTGGTCTGCATTAGATACCTTACAAATCAAACTATATACGAATACAATCAGAACATAAATTGCAGCAATCAAATTGCACGTTTATTTAAAAAAAAAAACATGCAACAGTACAGGGATTGACAGATTTAGACCGGCCTGGTATTGCTCGAGGCAAAAATACTTACCTCAGGAAAACAATGTTAGAGGACACTCAAATGAGTCTTGAAATTTAGTATTATATTTAAATTTGTTATATGTACTTGTAGTACTTGTTTTTATTGTTCTAATGTATTTTGTCTATATGCCTTTTGGTGTTACTTCGAATAATTGTTTGTTGCTTGTCTTTCATTTCTGCTATATTCCTGTTTATGTTTCTTTTGTTACATAAATGATGTGGCTCTGTCCTTATACATCCCGTCATTGTGTTATTGTACTTTCGTAAATTTGTGTATTTTTGTCTTTAATTTTTGCTAATATCCTTGGTCCATTATATGCCATTTTATGCTGCTTCGTAACATATTTCTAGTTTTTTTGCAGTGATTAAGATTATAATACAATATTGGTTGCTATATTTTGACATTTTTACATATCATGCCTGTTTGTTTTGTTTTTGTCTTTAATTTTTGCTAATATTCTTGGTCGTTATGCCATTTTATGCTTCTTCGTTATGTATTTGTAGGGTTTTTTTTCGGTGATTAAGTTTATAATACAATGTTGGCAACTGTATTTTTTGACATTTTAACATATTATGCATGTTTGTTTTGTTTATGCATCGTTGTCAATATAATAGAATTCGATGCTATTGCCATACAAGTGAGAGGTTAAGCCAGCTATAAACCCAGGTTTAATCCATTATTTTCTACATAAGAAATTGATCGTACCAAGTCAGGAATATGACAGTTGTTTTCCATTCGTTTGATGTGTTTGAGCTTTTGATTTTGCCATTCGATTATGGACTTTCCGCTTTGAATTTTCCTTGGTTGTTCAGTATTTTTGTGATTTTTACATTTTATGAATAAATAAGGCATTGCATAACCATTGTCATTTGACATAACTAGTAATTGATGTTTCCTTATTTTCGTCTTTACGATACTGTTGTCATGTCATTAAAGATTGCATATTTTGGCGTTAATATTGATTCACTTATAGGGTCTTTGCATCGGAATTAAACACATTTATTCAAAACCTAGTTGCTGACATGACACGGGTTGTGTGCTTCTCATATATGTTATGATGGTATGATACTAAACCCCTAACGGGAAGGATTGTGCCTGATGTTCATATGATGAAATCATAATCTTTTAGTCAGTTTATTTGAAGTCTGGAGCTGGCATGTCAGTTAACTGCTAGTAATTATGTTGTTATTTATGTATTATTGTCATTTTGTTTATTTTCTTTGGTTATATCTTCTGACATCAGACTCGGACTTCTCTTGAACTGAATTTTAATGTGCGTATTGTTTTGCGTTTACTTTTCTACATTGGCTAGATGTATAGGGGGAGGGTTGAGATCTCACAAACATGTTTGACCCCGCCGCATTTTTACGCCTGTCCCAAGTCAGGAGCCTCTGGCCTTTGTTACTCTTGTATTATTTTAATTTTAGTTTCTTGTGTACAATTTGGAAATAAGTATGGCGTTCATTTTCACTGAACAAGTATATATTTGTTTCGGGGCCAGCTAAAGGACGCCTTCGGATGCGGGAATTTCTCGCTACATTGAAGACCTGTTGGTGGCCTTCTGTTGTTGTTTTTTCCTATGGTTGGTTTGTGTTCTCATTTACACATTCCCCATTTTCATTCTCAATTCTATTTTTTAAACACAACATTCGTCTGCATTCTTTCATTATTTTGAAGACTGATGTTTAGGTGGTTTTTAATGTGCATGTGATTGGAGGGTGTTTTATTATGCAATAAGATGGTAATAAATAATGGAAATATGGAAAATTTTATTCTTTGAATATGATAGTTTTTACCCTTTTCTAATGTACTAGCAATTGTTTTTCACCTATTTTGTCTACATGCTATTTTAAGCTCATAATTCCTGAACCACACATAGCGTATTTCCTTGAAAAAGCAGTGTCCTTCAAAGACCAAACTCAGTTTCTTTTCTGCATCGAACATTTGTCTTTCTGGCGAAACATAAAATTTCGTCTGGACCAAACATGTAGTTTCGTCTGGACCAAACATGAAGTTTCGTCTGGACCAAACATTAAGTTTCGTCTGGACCAAACATAAAGTTTCGTCTGGACCAAACATTAATTTTCGTCTGGACCAAACATAAAGATTCGTCTGACCAAATATTTAGTTTCGTCTGGACCAAACATAAAGTTTCGTCTGGACCAAACATAAAGTTTCGTCTGGACCAAACCTAAAGTTTCGTCTGGACCAAACATAGAGTTTCGTCTGGACCAAACATTAAATTTCGTCTGGACCAAACATACAGTTTCGTCTGGACCAAACATTAAGTTTCGTCTGGACCAAACATTTAGTTTCGTCTGGACCAAACATAAAGTTTCGTATGGACCATCGTCTGGACCAAACATAGAGTTTCGTCTGGACCAAACATTAAATTTCGTCTCGAACAAACATTATGATTCGTCTGGACCAAACGTTAAGTTTCGTCTGGACCAAACGTTAAGTTTCGTCTGGACCAAACATTAAGTTTAGTCTGGACCTAACATTAAGTTTAGTCTGGACCAAACATTAAATTTCGTCTGGACCAAACATAAAGTTTCGTCAGGACCAAACAATTTTTTTTGTGGTCCAAACATCGACTCTTCGTTGGAACACACATACAGTCTTTCCGGGACAAATCACAGCTACTTTATAGAACCAAATATAGTATCTTTTCTACACTAAACCTTCTGTTTTTTTCTGGACTTAGTGTCTTTCATGGCCCAAACATAGTATCAATTTGACAGGGAACTTTTGTCATGCTGTATAACAAATCTGGTCCGATCAAACGTTAAAATAACAGGATTACCGAACTCCATGGAAAATTCAAAACGGCAACTCCCTAATCAAAATTAAAAGCTCAAACAAATAGATAACCACCTGAAAATAAAAGTGTTTTTTTTTCAATGCAAAACTATTATTATTTTGATAAAAGTAATTTAAATAATACATTGATTTTTTTTCGTCTTGGAATAGATTCTTTTGTCAATGTTAATTATATGTTATGGTTTTCAAATGCTATAGCAAATTTGTTGGCTGATTCGTCTTTATTGAAAATCGTTTAACATTGTACTGTTTTAATATTGACATAGTTTGTTCATATTGAAGATATATGATTAAAAAATCATAAGTGTAATTATGTTCGGAAAATTTGATAAATAGGAAGAAAAGGAGATCTTGGATATATATACGTCAATATAACAATATACCGATTACTTTCCAATAAGCGACAGACCTGTCTTTTTAGTATGTCGGTTGGCTACAGTTATGTTCATACCACGTGACTGTCCTTTTGCTGATTTAAGTTATTAGATATACTTTCAATTCACACTATGTTCGATTCAAAGAAAGCAGAAGTATGAACAATATTTAATGATGGCTAGTTTAACCATATTACTGCTAAAGGTAAACGATATTTTTTTTTTGCAATAATGTTTCAGCTTTTAATATACATTTTTGAATAACTCTTTTTTGTTTTGTTTTTTCTATCTTAAAATTTATCATTAATTTCAAGATTTCATATAAAATAAACTGACACAACGATTGTGATATGATGGTTTAACAACATGTTTTATTATGTATCATAGTTTACGCTCCTCAACTTTGAACATGTGTTGATAACATGAACTACCCTTCAAACTCATTTTAACTAAATTGAATTTATCGGAAGTGTTAAATGAAAATATACTGAAAGGCTACTTTAATCTCCAGGTTCGTTCGATTATTATTTTAAAAATGTTCTAACATTCAGGAAGAGTTTGCTGAAATTTCTGTGATCACTCTTGCTGTATTCTGTTAAATTCTACTGATCAGAATTGAAAAGCGTAGGGTTATTTCCTAAAAGAATAGTATAGAAAGACACATGTGTATTATTGAATACTGTTTGTTCATCATTTGGTATTTGTGTAGTTTTTATTAAGTCTTATGGTTGCTGTCCCATTAACGTTGATCACAAACACATGTTGTACACAATGTCAACCTAACTATGCGTATCGAATAATATGCAAATGAACTTTGCTTCGATTGCCGAAACAAAGCTTGTGAATTTCTAATAGCTCATTTTATCATTGCATGTATTCAGGTAAAAAGTAAAGCAGTAATCGGCAAAAGCCCATTTACACGATTAAGTTTGGAATCATAATCTTTATCAATACTTGGGTAACTTTTGTTCCTCAATGCTCTTCAACTTTGTACTTAATTTCGCCTTTTTAACTCATAGTCTTTTGCAGACGAACCGCGTGTGTAGCGCAAATACAAAATGTCATTCCTGATTATAGTACATGGTATATATGATGTGTTTATTGATAACATTAATCAGTTTAAGCAATTTTATAAACAATTTTCTAATTAAATTATTCCATGATGAGATTTTCAAATCTACCCGATTTCAAAATACAATATATACACACACACATGAAACCAAAGTCACGAAAAAAACACAATCCAATCCGGATAACAACCGTAAACCGAGGGAAACACGTCAACTATAAAAGAAAACAACAGAAAAACAGAAACATTTAACTGCAATAAAAGCAAACGCCAACATACATAGAAACGGATTGCCATATTCTTTACTTGGTGCAGAAAATAAGAAAACAAAAATGGTAGATTGAAACTGGTTTTGAATAGCCAAACCTCCTACTTATATAGCAATGTTAAAATACCACGCAAATGACAAAACTACGTGACAAGAGCACAGTACAAAGAATTACATAAATGAAAAATATGGTAGTACGTTACAACTATTAAACCGTAGCAGAGTAACAACGGACCCCTCCTATGAATTTACGAAATCACACCAATACATTAAACAATTTAAAATATAAAGCACAGCAAATGATAGCAACAACAAAGCTATACAAACAGTCAGACAATATAAAAAAATAATAACAAAGACAAGCGTTAAAACACTATGTGTATGAATAGCACTGGCATGATCTGGAATTTGGAATCAATGTGTGTACCGCATTTATTAATTGATCAAAAGATTTTTCAATGTGAATATGATAAGTTAGCTCAATCAAGATTTGTGCAGCCTTTTATAGCAATATAATTTGCTGTTTCTTAATCTGAAATAAGAGTTCTAAATTTTCATCCCAGTAAATCATGAAAGCTTGTGGATAACTTCGATTATTGTTTAAATGGTCATTGTTATATCATAGTTCGTTTCTGTGTGTGTTACATTTTAATGTTGTGTTTATGTTGTGTCGTAGTTCTCTTATATTAGATGGGTTTTCCTCGGTTTTGGTTTGTGGACCGGATTTGTTTTTTTCTCTATCGATTTATGAATTACGAACAAAGGTATACTACTGTTGCATTTATTTATGGTTTATCATAAATGTTTCTGTTGCAATATTTTTTTCTCCTTTTTTATAGCAACTTTTCATACGAAAATTCATAACCTTCATACATAAAGGTATAAGATCTATAAAATTCGAACCCTCGACACATGTTGTATAGGTTGACCAACTAGGCTTAAGTTTATAGCTTTCTTTAGTCGGGTTTGGCCATTGTCGAAATCTGTACACAACCAAAAACAAAATTAGTTTCCCGACAAAGTTAAAAGAAAATTTGGTTGAGGATATATTATTATAAAATACAAAAACGGTTTCTCTATTAGTAGTCTGTCATACATTATCTGAATACCGTTATTCTAACATTTATACAGTAGTAACACAGTTTTCATAAAGACAGATAGGACTACAACATTAAAGGAGCCTTTCAAATACCAACCATGCAATTTACGAAACATATGATTCTTCATAAAGAATGGATATACATTGTAGATTTGCATATTTTACTGACTTCGCGTTGTACATCCTAAATTGGAAATAATTCTTCCGATACTGTATGACCATAAATGAAAATTGACTTAATGTTTACAATAAAACGTTTAAGATGAAATTTTAGTCTGATCGTAGGATAAACCAGACTTACAAATTGATCTTTGGCACTTCTCTAAGATGATAGCGATATTTAGTTATAAGGTGTAATACTGTCGGGTCCGTGTTAGAAATATTCAAGATGATACGTTTCCTTTTGCATGCTAACTTTATGAACTAGAACATCAAAATCCGGTCCAGCGTCAGATCTGTCAAATACAAAGCAGGATTCATTTTGATATCACATTAATTTTTCTCCTCTTAATATACGTATAATATACCACTTGACGTTAAAAATGATGAATTCACCGGATGACGTCCGTGCTTATATAAACGACCCCAAACACATAAATATACGTCACTGCATTTTCATCTAACAGTTTCTTTTTATTCATACCTGCACTTCCTTTGCTAATACATCAGTTGTGCGTCGTTGATAATGACTATACACCTATATTATATTTTTAGGTGATACTGATCGCACTGGTCAGGATCAGGGAGATAGATACATCTTTTGGTAAGTATAATAGTTTGTTAACACTTGACAATTAACATTGATTTTTATCAATCATAAACCTTTAAATAAGATTATGACTAGTAGTAAATTTGTAAGGCTACAATCATATGACATCCCCTAATTTTAGTAGATAAACCTTGAAATGATAGAACATTCATATATTAATGTTATTCAAAACTGCCAAAACGATAATAAAACATATAGCATCTCAGTGTACATACATAACGTATATAAAGAGCTGGGTCCTTCACCTATAGTCCCCGTGGGTGCTGAAGAGAGCAAATATAGGATTAACATAATAGCAGTAAAATAATGTGTACGCCAGACCCGTGTTTCGTCTACATGTGACTCGTCAATTTTGCTCGAATCAAAAGAGTTTAAGAGCCAAATAAAGTCCAACACAATTGCTCATATTCTTTTTAACAAAAAGATAAGTATAAATGGTTATCCTTGGAAATTGCATATTCAGATTATATTGAAATATTCATTTATCATTAAAAAAACAACTAAAGTATTGAGAGGAGCATATATTTCAGGGGCCAACTTATGGCTCATATATCTTGCTTTGTCGTTTTGCTTGAAAAGTTATTGACGTTGAAGTGGCGCCAATGCCTTTATATAAAATATCAATTTTGTGTACGACTATTTATAATGTTCTTTCGATGAATTAAGTTAATACTTTATTAAACAATAAAATATAAATACAGTCACATGTATATACTAATACAATTCTGAGAACACATAACTATGTTAATATATTGATGAGGAAAATATTTACTAGCTAGTTATTAAATATTAATAGTAATTAACTGGTCATTGTTGTAGTGTTTGAGACAGCATTTACATTCATATTATGATCAAACGATTAACGAACTTCTATTTACGGTTTGTCAATATGCCAGAGACTACTAGTTTCAAGTTTATAAATTAAGAAACGCATACTCTTAGTACATTGACACTCATACTACATCTTCTTATATATATATATATATAGTGTTTCACTCAAACTTGTAGAGATGTGAATGAAAAAGTATGATAGTGATTCATTCAAAATTAATGATAATATAATTATAAACGATCGACTTTTGTCTATTTTGAAGATAAACATAATGAAATTTGATTACAACCTATCGTAAAGTGGGGGCAGATATTTGCAAATTATGATCAAAGGGTTAAAGAAGGAATATTAAAAAAGAACTCTTTAAATGTTTCAGAAATTTTTTCAAATTTACTTCATGCTTACTTGTGCACACATTCAATGCAATCGTGTTCTTCAAATATTGTTTAGATTAAGCTTGTTACATCGGAGATTAAAAGCCAGAGATTGGTGTCATATATATTTTTAAATTTGTGAAGAATTATAGTATCTTCAACCACGGCAATTTTTAGCTAGAAAAAGAAACTCCTATATTTAGATGAATGATATAATGTTTTACAACATGTATAGACATTTCATTAACAGTTTGGTTGATACGAAGCACAGAAGAGTACATAAATATAACATAACGCTCGATCCAAATTTCACTGAAAAAGAGACGAAGGACACTTTCAGCTATCCCCTTTCAAAAAATTTAAAATATAAAAATAGTCTTATCCATAAAATGCCATATCATAACTCTACTTTGGTTAATTGACTTAGGGTCAAGTACATGTATGAATATAATTACATGTAATTCCAAAATGATGATTTTAGCATGACATTTTATATAATGAAACTGCCATGATTCAGATTTAATGCATCATTGAACTTAAAATCATGCGAAAGGTCGGATTGAATTAGTTGGACCCATTTCACATGCATGTAATAATGTTTCTATTTCTAATTACATCCATTGTCGGTTTGACAAAAAGAAATATCAAAGTAATGTTCCTTAATCCATGTAAGAAAATGAAGAAAAGAAAAATCATAAATTGTCAGTATTTTATAAAAATCTGCACCTAAGGAATACTGTACACCATACGAGAAATAATAGTATAATATTAACTTGATCCGTGTGTTTTGATTAAGTCGAAAATAATCGATTTTTTATAATTTTTACTGCATGATAGGCTATTTTTTTCGTTTATAGCTTTCTATATATTGTATTTGGCTTGCTCATCGTTCAAGGACGTACGGTATAGTTGCTTATATTTATGACATTTTGTATATGATTGAAAATAGTCTCCTTGGCAATCATACCACATCTCCTTTATGTAAAAAACAATTGATACCGAGTATGCCCTTTGGTTCTGGATTTCACATGATTAACGTTAGAGTTGCCATCTTGTTTAAAATGCCTTCATAATCATCCCTTTCAATATAGTTAAGATAGCAGAAATAATGGAAGATGTTAGTGAAGATATAATTATTAACAGCAACAAAGCTCTAGAGTACCTACAGCGAACAACAGCCACTTTACAAACAGATTACAATAACAAGGACCAACAGTTAGCATGTTCAGTTGTAAGTATGTCAACAGATAAATTGTTACAAATTCATTATAGGATACAGCAACATAACAAAAATGGAAACTGCATTCAAAAGGCAATGACTTTTTTGTTTTGTTCAAAATATTAGAAAATTTTAAAAACTTTTCTGTGTTTCGTTTTTGTTTTTATACGCAGTTTTGGTCGAAAACAAATGATTCAAAAATTCATTATACATGTCAAAAAGTAATAATATAAATTGTTATCTATATATATATTATATATTAAAGGTGCCTAGAAAATCAACCTAACGATGTTAGAGTAGATTTGATTCGTAACTTCCTCCCCGGCGCCGGGGCTGGAACCTGTACTTTATTTCTAACTTCTACGACAACACCGCCTAGCATTGTGCAGAGACCTTATCCCCTCCTCTAACTCTAGCTTATAAAAATAAGCTTGCGTTTCGGGAGGTGTTACCTGCTCGTAGGAATTAAACAAGGATCTCTGATACAATACACGAAGTATTTATTTTTAGTGTACAGAAATGATCATCTACTCATCTCTTCAGTATAATTGCAGGATGCTAATCTATTAATAGAAGCATAAAATCACTGTAAATATATATGTGTATATGTCTGCCTGTGTGTAGTGACAACTGCAAATTATACCTTGTCCATCGGATTTCTTATGATTAAGAAATACCAGGCCTTAGAATATGTATAAAGTGTATAGAAAATCAACCTAACGATGTTAGAGTAGATTTGATTCGTAACTTCCTCCCCGGCGCCGGGGCTGGAACCTGTACTTTATTTCTAACTTCTACGACAACACCGCCTAGCATTGTGCAGAGACCTTATATATATATATGAGTTTCCATGTTTTGTTTTTTCGTCAATCAAATATTGAAAATAATGGTACGAAATAAGATACTTCAATCACGACAGCTAAAGATTTCTTTTTAATGCATGATGACAATTGAAATCCATTCAACCCTTTAAAAATTTAAATCATTTAGATATATTTTGTTTCCTTAGACGTAAATAAATGATCCAATTTCAGAATTAAATTTTTAATTTCATATTTCAAAATTTGAAACTGGTAACTAGCAGTGAAAGATTTTGGAAAAAACTGTAGTATGTTTGAAAGAGAAATCACAAAAATACTCCGAAGAAAACTAAAAACGGAAAGTCCCTTAACAAACGTCAAAATCAAAGCCCAAACACAACAAACGAATGGATAACAACTGCCATATTTCTGACTTTAAATATTATCATGTGTAAAACAATGTGGATTTTATAGATAGCTAAACCCTTTATTGTATGAATGTCGCATACAATTGCATTACAATGCGTGAACAAAACAAACAGACACACTATGTAAAAATGCCAAAAAGTAGAGTGCAGCAGTGTTATATTGTGTTATAATCTTAATCACCTTAAATTCAAACAAATATATAACAAAGAGGCACAAAACAAGGCAAAGACATTGATATATAAACAAAGCACATTATCAACAATGAAAGTCAAGAATACAAAATTAATCATAGAACAATAACACAATGACGGGATGAAAAAGTAGAGTCGCGTCAAATGAATATCACCAAAACAGACAAAGCAGTAAAAGTAATAGTCATCAAGACAAATAAAAGAAAACTATAACACACTATTAAGATGATAAAGTAATTGTACAGGGCGTTTAGTATGCTAAGAATTTACCGTCTTTGATTCATAAAATAAAACATTTTAGTATTGTAATCACATGAATGATGAGAGACGATATATATTGATAGCATATACATAATTCAAATATTTACCTTCGTGTGTTGCTGCTTTTTCAAATAATAAAAAATAGGAGTAACGTGTTCGTAGGGTAAAGCTATTCATGTTCATAAAAAAAAGCAAGAACCTTAAAAGTTGAAAAAAATACTGCAAATTCAAATCGAAAAATACCTCAATGCTCTTCAATTCATACTTTATTTAACCTTTTAACCTTTTTTGGATATGAGCGTCGCTGATGAGTCTTTTGTAGACGAAATGCGCGTCTGGCGTGTATACAAAATTTAGTCCTGGTATCTATGATCAGTTTATTTTATCAAATGGCAAAATCAAAAATTCAAACACATCAAACTAATAGAAAATTACTGTTATGACATGGTATAATTGTATACATATTACAGTTAATTATATTGATCTTTTATCATAACCGATTAGTTTAAAGAAGTTTTAATACATTCACGTCATTTAGAAAAAAATGCTTATTTTGTTATCTATTTATCTATTTGATCGTATTCCAGAATTCTCAATTTAAAAAAAAAGAGATACGTGTTTCCATTATGTCTGATATGACATCTGCTGAAATATTGCATAACGTAAAAGCCATTGTAATTATCTATCATACATACATGTGGATTTAAGAACATATATGTTTTAAAATTAGGTTGAAGCAAGCCACATTATGGAAACCCTGGTTGATTTCTTTGATACATCGGATACTTCTGACAGTACAATGGTCGATGTTCAAGCTGGTAAGTTATAACTATTTTACCATACACGTGGCGCAAACAACTTATCATTTTTAAAAGTATGATAAAAGTATCAAATTTACGCGAGTTCCATATTTTCTATAATGATGCTTAGAGGTCGGATAAGGAAACTTTATCAACAGCTTCGTGTTATCATCGCACGCCTTTTCGTAAACTTATCGCATGCAAAATCGATGTCAGTCGGCAAATTTCGAAAAATACACATCAATGGTACGTTAATATTACAGTGAAAAACATAACAAATAGGGATAGAAAGAAACAAATACTAGGAAACATTTATTTTGTGTAAAACTGAACAAGTTATTCAATAAAATGCCTATTTTCAAAGTTTCAGAAAAAGTTTTTATACGCTTTTTTTTCCTCCTGAAACATATATATGATAAAAGGATTTGAAATTCTACCCGAGAACCACTTAAAAGGATCAGTGTATTAAATCGGATTTTTCACAATTGTTGAAGCATATGATACACATAATAAAAAGAAATTTTTCAAATCAAGTGTATAATAGTCCTCATACCTGTGGCTCTTATTTTTGGCTACCTATTTGTGAGGTAATTAATTTTACTCAGGTTGACTATCAAACACTGACACGTCTACTATTCACTGTATAACAGCTGTCTGCTTGGTCAACCAAAGCAGTGAAATTCTATAAATCCGCCATCTAAGTAATCAATTAAGTCAAAGAAAGGTCGTTCATGACGATTTCTCGCGATATTCTTATCACGTACATGGATGGAATGTCCAAAATAATAACGAGAACCCAAACCTGTGACAAAAACTTAGAAAAACCAGAAATATGTTTGAATTAAGGGAGGGGTGGAAGGGTTTTCCCGTCCGAACTCCTTCAGTATTTTGCAACACAAAACAATATGGTCCATCGAAACTGATTTTTTTAATAACTGTTCGAATTTAAAAGAAACTTTAGCGAAACCTATTGGTCCCTTGAGTATTGTAGACATTGTTTCTATAACTTTTACCTGCATATGATTAATGTTCACAATGTGTTAAACATTAGGCTTGATTATTTTTGAT
This sequence comes from Mytilus trossulus, assembly GCF_036588685.1. Taxonomy (NCBI): domain Eukaryota; kingdom Metazoa; phylum Mollusca; class Bivalvia; order Mytilida; family Mytilidae; genus Mytilus; species Mytilus trossulus. Next base: position 47,719,534 of record NC_086380.1, on the reverse strand, counting down.
AAGTAATACGATTAAGTTATGAAAAGTCATACGATAAAGACTGGAAGCAGTAGATAAAGTTTTCATATAAGCCCGATAAGCACCATAATGGAAAATATGGAATTTTCGTAAATTGAATGCTATTTTCATGCTAAAATAATGTATTTGCTCAAAGTTTATGATAATTTGATAGTATTTGGGTTAATGCAATATAGTTACATAGTAACTACAATAACCAAAATTATAATGAAAATATTTTTGTTTAGTTACTTCAAATGAAAACAGAGGTGAAAAAGAAAATTATAAGAGAAAGCTATTTACTATAAATCAAACACAAAAAAGATCAAATTGAATAGGTTTTTTTCTTTTAATTATCATTAATCCAGCCAGTACTGTTAAAACATTTATAAAAATAAAAAATAACCGTAATGTAATACAACGTTAGCCTCTGTATGAGGAAGATACACTTCTCAATTTGGATATAGTCATTTATAGTCCTTCTATAATTCATGGAAATAGATCAGAAATTCATGTGATTGGCTATTACGATTGCGTCCAACATGTTGTCCAATACATTTAGAGTTTTTTAGATTTTATTTCTCATTGATGATATTATGAAAAATGACGAAGTAGTATCACTGAATTTCGGTCTATCTTTGAAAATCGCTGACCATGTTACTGTTAAAAAAAAATATTAGTAAGTTAGTATATATACATGTATTGCAATTTTTATAAATTCATCAAAATCTCTGTGTATAGCATATATAGTACATGATGACTATTTGTAATTACGCTTGTTTATTCATAGAAATGACGAAAGTGGCTGAGCTAATATTACGAGGAGTTTGTCAAACATATTGTGATGATTCAAATTGTGATACCACCTGTCCAATGACCATATTTCAGGTAATATTTGTCTTTTTAATTTATTTATTTACGTAAACAATGTAACATGGGTTGGTTTTTTTCAAGAGAAAAATATATAAAGAATACCGATGAAAGCTAATGTTCGTAAAACTCTTAACGTTCTATAACCGAAACTTAATATTTATCAAGTACTTGAAATATTATAAGTTAGACAACATTTCATTTAGTAGCTGCCACATATGCATGTGTCATTTGTTTACCTTAATAAACGAAAGACACTTGATTATTTATGTTGTATGCCAGACGTCCTTTTCGTTTACATAAGACTTCTCCATCACGCTCGAAAAAAAGTCGAAATAAGTTACAATATTAAAATTTTTTATGGAGTCACACAATTCCGAATGATTTTGCCTAATGCATCTAATATAATCAATCCTTGTTGGAAATTATTAGAACAAAATTTTATTGCAGAATAAAAGTTTTTAACAAAACAAAATAGAATCGTGGCAGACCGATAACTTTAAATTATTCGATTTAAAAAATTCATGTAGACGTTTAAGGGTAATGTGCAAAGACCACGATAAACATAATGAAACATTTATGCTTTCATGTCATAGGCTGCTTTACATAAATAAGATTTAAACCATTCAAATTTTAACCAGCGTATATCACCATTGTCAGAAGAACATAATGTCAAAAGACAAACAACATACATGATCCTCTAGTGGTACGCCTCATGCTGTTCATGACAAGTAAAACTCAAGTCTCAAATCATTGTCGGTGATGTTACAATTAGGACAAAGAGATTGGATTGTGTTTACGATAAATGGACCCTTGATTTGCATCTTTGACAGCGATAGTCCATACTGTTCAACCAAATCATGACCGAGGTCGTTAAACTAACAATAATCAATAAAATAATTATCAATAGAATTCGACTTAACTCAACAGATCAGGTTTCTGTATGATTACTTTAAAAAAAAAAAGATACAATCGACGACAAGAAGTTTCGATCTAGAATGGATGCATTTTACGAAAGCTAGTGTCACCGATATAAAGATCATAGTTATTGGAAATACACACAACGTGTCAAGCTGAAACTAGTTTTCGGAATTAAATGTAAAAATGTCTGCTGAGCAGTAACACACTTAGCAATACAATATTAAAATAATATAAAAAATCAACACTAGGATTCGTCCGTTACATGAAAAGGAATTCTGTATCACATTTAACCTTATTTATCATCAGAATCCGCTGAGGAATCATTCTAATAAAACATACTTCCTATTACATATATCATCAATTAATTTAACTATACTGTAAAAGTAGATACAAGTGATATTTTTCATTGCAGGTTAGACCGCTTGTCACTGACACGGAATCTTGTTTACTGAAAATGATGATTATTCTGATAGAGAGACAAAACATTGATCTTATAGAGATATCTGGCGATTTAACTATATCAGGGTACAGAATGTTAGTCAGAGATATTTTCTTCCAACCATCAATATTTAACGTGTTACGTATACCACCAACTCCAGCAAACCTCGCAGCAAATAGTTCCTATGCTGACAAGTCTGTTATTTTTTTGGTAAGAGCATTTACATTGTATGTATACATCTGAAAGAACTAGAATTTTAAATGACATTCATAATCTTATGCATGAAATTTGTAGTAATTAATTTCTATTGTAAAAGACTAACATTGGGTAACAATGGGTGTACTCAGATTTTTGGATGTATGTTTTCTAGGGTAATTAGTCTTCAGCCTTTGAAAATGTTTAGTCTACCCTACCACGAAATTTTAAATTAGATTTATTCAAATGTATTGAAAAAACCGAAAATTCACCCTGACAAGCGATCAGACAATAGTTTAAAGTTTATCAAAGACATGAAAGTACATTAAATGATGCTCAATAGCCAATATATACATTTGTCTTTTAAAATACAACTGGCATATAAGGATCGTAATGATACTATGTTGATCGGTTTGCAAGAGGTTAAAGAACAGCACATCATCAAAACAATGTCTTCCATTTTTCACGATTATAGAATTGAGGTGGGAGGAAGAGGTTATAATTTTGACGAAGGAGAATCCTGACTGATTCAAGCTGGAATTTTTTTCATGACAACTGATCGATATGTACGTTTTGGGAATATAGTTTATTTACAGGCTTTATGTATTGCCTTGGATGTCATATTTCACAACAGGGTACAAAACAAATATTAGAAAACATGAAAATAGGAAAATATATGATGTAAAAGGCAAACAAAATGAATGCATTTCCAACATAATTTAGCTAGTTTCTTTACAAATGTTGACTCTCCAAAAACAGTGATCATTATGTTTTGTTGATTTGTTTTTATCGTCAATACAAACATCTACTGTACTGGTGTGGTTTTTTCTTATCTGTTCAGACATGGGATATACATTTTAAATCGGATAATGTAATACATTTGGCGTCAGTCGTCCGTAAACTTTTCACTTTTTAACTTCTAATTTAGAACCACATATATTAAAATGTTATTTGTTTCGATTGTTGAATCATCTGATGAAATTATTTTTTAAGATGATAGTTGTCGATCAAAGCTTGTATAGCTTTGTTCCTGACCCATATGGTTTGAATTCTGGTATCTTTAAAACATTTCTGATGGATGCAGACGGACAACCTGTCGAAATATTTAATTCAATAGACTTCTTAGTAGATGCTTCAAATGAAATACAGGACGAAACAAATGTTAGAAATCCTCTAATTAATGGAACAGAAAATCTGGAAGCTTCATTTGACTTTGGGAGTGAAAACGGTATGGTTAGTGTATTATTGAGCAGTTTGCAAGAATGCACAACAACCGTGTCATCTACCAATTCAACATTCGATATAGTTACCATTGGGTTGGATACAGTTATAAAAGACGAATCTCCTTCCAATATCAACATCAGTTTCTTCAATCAGTCACTACAATTCTTCGCCAGTCCACCTAATCCACCAATGGATATGTTTGTACATTGTAAAGGTAAACATTATTACTGCAATCCATCGATAGATATGTTTGTACATTTTAAAGGTAAACATTATTTCTGCGCATTAATCCACCAATGGATATGTTTGTACATTTTGAATGTAAACATTATTTCTGTGCATTAATCCATCAATGGATATGTTTGTACATTGTAAAGGTAAACATTATTTCTACGAATTTAATTAGTGCGTTCACTATTTTAGCGATTATCTTTCTTTCTAAAATAGAAACAAATGAATTCTGCAGCTACCATGTTCTTGTTGGTTTTTTTAAGTTCAACTTCGATTATTCACCCATTTCAAAACAAAAAAAGAATTTGAAAAGAATGATCGTAGGTTGACACATGACTACATGTGGTACAAGAAATCCATTTTAATAGCTGACATGTGCTGCCTACCCTTTTGATTCCTTTCTATAAACATGATAAAGGTTTAATTAGTTATCAAAGGTACCAGGATTATAAATTAATACGTCAGACGCACGTTTCGTCTACATAAGATCCAATCGTGACGCTCAGATAAAAATAGTTTTAAAGCCAAACAAGTACAAATTTGGAGAGCATTGAGGACTCAAAATTCCCCAAAAAAATTATGCCAAAAACAGCTGTTATCTATTCCTGGGGTAAGAAAGTCCTTAGTTTTTCGTAAAACTCATAGTTTTGTAAACAGGAAATTTATAAAAATGACCATATGATTGATATTCATGTCAACACCACAGTGCTGACTACTGGGCAGGTTTTATCCTCGGGGACGACACGTCCACCAGCAGTGGAATCGACTCAGTGGTGTAAATAGTTATCAAAGATACCAGAATTATAATTTAATACGCCGTTTCGTCTACATAAGACACATCAGTGACGCTCAGATCAAAACAGTTATAAAGCCAAACAAGTACAAAGTAAGTGTAAAGGAGATATATAAGAACGATATAAAGGTAAAGGGGATATGTAAGAACAATGAAGATAAAAGAGATAACATATATCAACTGTATTAAGATGGGATCAGTGTGATACATTAATCTAAATAACATAGTTATATTTTTATACAGTTTTAATTAATTTCTTAAGCAATAAAAACAGGATGATGTTAGGCAGTTTTAGCGAAAGGTTATGCAGTATATCGATTTTATTATATTTTGCATAATTGCTATGAATTTAGATACATGTTAATACAAACGATCATTTATTTTCATATTCAATACTTTGTCACATTCACACATGTCATATATATGTTGTGTACAAGTTGTAATGTTGTACAAATTATTATTTGTTCAAATATTTTGTACAAGGTATCAGTGTTTTATGAACCGCTGAACACAAATGGACGATGCAAGCATATAGTCTTTTGTTTCGCATATTAGGGTTACTGCTCACAAGGAAGCTATTAAACCAAGAGTTCCAAATGGTGAAGTTGAAATCATCCCTTCGTAAATTTTACGGACGCCATCACGAGTTGGTTGACCGTTATGGAATAACCGTTTCACAAATGATATCGGATATGTTCCTTACGTCGTAACTACAATCCCCTTCCCTTTCATGAATTTGACCTACCGAATTAGACTATTTACCGGATTTGTAATCACATAAGCAACACGACGGGTGCCGCATGTGGAGCAGGATCTGCTTACCCTTCCGGAGCACCTGAGATCACCCCTAGTTTTTGGTGGGGTTCGTGTTGTTTATTCTTTAGTTTTCTATGTTGTGTCATGTGTACTATTGTTTTTCTGTTTGTCTTTTTCATTTTTAGCCATGGCGTTGTCAGTTTGTTTTAGATTTACGAGTTTGACTGTCCCTTTGGTGTCTTTCGTCCCTCTTTTAATGTCATATTTTCGCAACTACACGATACAGTCTAGTACTGAGCATTGACACAAAAACTTTAGACACAAAAACATTTTTTTATGAATATGATTTTAGTATAGGGAGAAAAATAAAATTAGAATTTAGACTCATTTTCAGTTTTAGGACAATGAGAATAGCATTAAATTTTAATCTGAAGTATATAAATTTGAATTTAAGACTTTAAACTGATACAGTTTAGAAGATAAGCTTTTTCACTTGTTGAAAGAAAGTAGGTGTCAACAAACGTTTAATTTGTACTAAAACCCTGTACAAATTATAATTTGTACAAACTTACATATTGCACACAACATATATATTAATATATTTGACAGTTTAAAAATATAAAGCATTTAAAATGGATCAAATAATTGACGTATGTACCTAATGGGATATTTGATCTTTTTTAGCCTGTATTCAGCAATCAGAAGTGATATTTGTATTGGATGCTTCTGGGAGTGTTACAGCACCGTCATTCGAAGAAATGAAGGATTTTGTTGTGTCATTGGTACAGTTGATGCAAATAGGACCAGAACAGGTCCGGATAGGGTTATTAACATTTGACACAACACCCAGTGTTATTTTTCAGTTAGATGAATTTACCGATTCTGCAACTGTTATTACGAATGTTAAAGGCGCTAATTTTACAGGTGGTTTAACCTACGCAGGGGAAGCTTTAAAAGAAGTTCGAACAGCAATGCTTCCTTTAGCAAGACCTGGTGTACAGCGACTGGTTATACTCTTAGCTGATGGTGCTTCAGCTGATACGATTTTATTATACGACGAATCTGACATGCTTAAGGCAAGCGGTGTCGAAATTGTTGGAGTTGGAATACGAAACTATGATTATCAAGAGTTTCAAACTGTTACAAGTGACCCAGACGCTGCTTATTTTTTTCCAGTTCCTGACTTTTCAGCTTTGACTGATTTATCAAAAAACATGATTAATCAGATTTGTGGTGGTGAGTGCCATCCAATCTTTGAAAAACAGTAGCTGAGAATGTATTTTAAAAAAAAAGAAACAAATCTTTGTACAATATAATTGTTTTCTAAAAGTTCCACGAGGTTGTAAATGTCAATGACACAGCACGTTATACCACTTCTATATACATTTATATGTGTACGGTCTTCAATAAAGTACCCAGATAGCATTTCATGTCCTGAACGGTTATGAAAATTGGACGAGTGGTGAACATTTTCCATTTTTCTTTTTTTTTCATTTTTAAATTTACTCCAGATAATCCAAAATATAAAACAAAACCCTTTTAGAGGAATGTCTATATTAAAAGAGAAAGTAAATAACTTTTAAAAATTCTAAATAAATACCCAAACAAAACATCATTAATTTCCCTATTTCATTTACTTTGAAACTTCTTTTTAAATTGAATTACAAACAACATGGGAATGTGTGACTAATTTTTTTAATCTATTATTTTCACTTACCACGTTCCAGATAATCATGAAGGTAGTTGTCTTGGAAATTTGGTTAAAATATATAAAATAATTAAACATCATAATCTGAATTTTTATTTTACTGTATAATATTCAAATACTTGTTTGTATCAATTTGATATAACTGTCGCATTTATAGCATATGCAGAGAATTGAACACGTTAGGTTTTGATTTGACTTCTGACATATATTTCAGTAATGAGAATTTTCTCCAAAAAAATATTGGTGTGAAATATAAGGCCACCATCATTTGCTTACATTTAAAAACAGAGAACACGTATTGAGTAGTGTGTATCTATTCTTCCTAGTAAGACTTGTGGGAGTATATAAAACAGTATTATATTGCAAGTAAGTTTCATTTTTTAGGATTATGGACAAATTTGACTTCAAATGAAATCCGGGCAGGAAAATTATCTATGTATGCCTTAAACAGTGCTGATAATAAATGGGAGAGGTCTTCAGATATAAAGGTATTGAAGCATATCAAACCATGTTCTTTATAAATACATATATAAGGAAAAACGGAAAGAATTATAGAATGTTAGAGAAATGAGACTGAGTTTTTATCTATAACCTATTAGTATCACCTCCAAATTTTAAACAAATAACGTTACCCCTAAATACCATGCACATCTTGAAATAGTAAAACAAGATTCAACACGTAAACATAAAAATAATATATAAAGTGCAACTTACGTATTGTGATCACGTAGCACAAAGCGTGAAATAATTCATTTAGTGATTATTTCAACGAGATTAATTTATATCAGATACAAGCTTCAAATTGTGTTCCGACTACTTGACGTATTTACGGAATACAAGAACAAAAAACTTATAATACAAAACTATTAACACTTGTAAGTGGCCAGCAAAATCCTGCCACCGGGTGCAAAATTTTCTCGCTGTGTTGAATACCTATTGGTGTACCTCTGCTGTGTTCTGCTCGTTGATCGGGTTGTTTTATCTTTGACACATTCCCCATTTCGATTCTAAATTGTATGCATATAATTTTTACATGTGTGTGCAATACAATTACCCGATTATTTACAAACTTCACAATATAAAAGGTAAAACATTAGCTGATGGACAGCTTTATCTTTTAAGTCAATTAATAGCAACTAATGAGTATTTTCCTTATTAATGGATCAGTCCGTTGGTCAATCACAGTGTATAGCTGTGCATCCATACCAGTCAAGTATACAAACTGCAATATTACCTGACCCGGACTTATCACCGACGTTGTAATGTTTTAAAAACGAAAGCTAGATGCATAATAAATTTTTAAAGCTAAAAGTAATACAATTGTCATTGATGAACTTTATGCTGTTATGAATGCTTTTACTGATTTCTGATATATATTTAAAATATATATTTGATGTATTTTCAGCTAAAAGCAATAGAAGATAGCACTGTAGTATTTGAAAGTAATTTCTTTGGGACGTTCGGTGTTAGTATAATGGCGATTCCTCCTGAAACAATAGATTTCGATGAAGTTTTTACAAACTTTGATGACAAGATTGCTGATAATCCTTATGTTATTGCAATGAACTGTATTCTACTAGCAGGGTTGGCTATTGGCACTGTGATCATGAGAAAACTTGATCTTGAAGACAAGAGATTGGTATGTCGGTCTTTAGTTTTTTTTTTTTTTTTTTTTTTTTTTTTTTTTTGTATATGTTTAGAATATCATCAATGTAATCATTACCTAACGTAACATTATGTCTAAAGCAGACACACATAAATGTATTCCTCATCTTAACAAAGAAGGAGATTTTTTTCTGTGAGTGTTTTCGCATACAAATTATTTTCCAGATAAAATTTCTAGGATCTTGAGAAATCATTCTAAAACAGCAACGGCCAATTGTATAGTAAAGTATTTAGAGATGTGAACATTTACACATCACTTTTTTTAGTTGTATCGGGGTTGATTGATCACCATGTTTCGTCCATGATATTGGTAAGTGATGTTTAACAATTTGCTCTTTAATGTTTTGCTCTTAATGTTTCGCCATGTGTCGAATGTCTCCCTTTGTATTGTCAACTTTGTTGTTCAAATATATTTAAATTTCGGTTCTGTCGGTAAGTTTAAATACGATTAAAACCATCACTTTGTAGTTTATTGTGATGACCTACTTATTAAAGACAATATCAATTAAAACCAAGGAGTAAAAAAAGACTATCAAAACCAAAGGACATTTACATCAATAGTTATAAATAATAAATAATTAACAATAAACATATATTGATACCGACCGTTTGTTGTTTTTTTGACACAATTTTGTGAGAAACGCGTATGTTTTGTGAAGCAGTCCTTGCTCCGTTTAAACACGAGGGGATTAATACACATGTTTCCCTGGAAATATGTAGTGTTTTATAAACTGTTGATATTTCCACATATGCATGCAACAGATTATCAAATAAACTATAAAATGTCATAACATCATATGACAGCTTATTTGCCGAGTTTAAAAGCGTCATTTTTATAATTTCAAATAAAAGGCTTGATAAAAAAGGCAAATTTGTCTCACGGTAAACTGTCAGGAGATAGGTTTCATCTTAGTATTAGTAAATATAAATAATAATGAACTAAACATTTTACAATGTGGAAACCATTTCGTTTCAATCATGCACGTACTGCTCACTGATCGTTACACAAAGGTATTAACGGTTCATAATGAACAGGATTCTTTTAGGCTCAGTAACATTAACGTATGACAACAATTTTAGTGTGTTTATGGCGTCGTTCTGGAATTAGCTTTGGCATAGGGCAATAGGAAAATATTCTAACAATTTATAAGAAACGACGAAACAAAATCCTTTTCCGCAATACTCATAGTTTATACTTATACTTTTAGTAAGAATAGTAAGAACAAATGTTATAGCATACTTTGATTTTCATACATGATTTGTCTTTGCAACACGCATGAAAATGTTGTCAATTTATTAGTAGTCGATGAAGTTAACATAATTTTAAGTTGAAAACTTTTTAAATAATTGTGTCAATATTTGATTGTACATTTGCAGCTAATTGGAATATTTGTTGTTCTTGATTGCATTTAAACATTAGTTTACTGTATAATTCTTCTTAATTGAGATAAATTGTTTAATGTTTCGTTTATATTTGCAGTGGCAGTACAAACCGTTAGCTGACAATATAGACAGTGCTACCTTTTCCTATTACATCTCGGTTCATACAGGATTTTGGTCTAATTTTCGATTATCCTCTACTCCGTTTATAATATTAAAGGGATGGTATGGAGAAACAATGTGTCGCCCTCTAGTTGACAAAGCTGGACTGGTGAGTTCAATTATAACTAAGAAAAACACACACCTCATGATTACTTAGTAACAATTCTACAATAATATGCAACAGCAAAGAAAGGGTAAAGTATTAAACAAAATAAAACAAAAATGAAACAACTTAACTACCTTTAAAGGGGTGTATGTTTGTCACCAAAATGTGTACAATGCAATATTATCATCAGCTATGACATATTTTGTTGCAAATTATTTCAATCTAAATAAAGTTTATCAAATTCGAATGTTCAATGTCTGAAATATCACGAAAGATACTAGGCTTTTAATTTTGTAAAATCGACGTGCACCGGTGTCAGTTTTAGATTTATGAGTTTGACTGTCCCTTTTGGTATCTTTCGTCCCTCTTTTTTAATATTCAAAAGAATAGAAACAGTTACAAAGCTTAATCAAAAATATAATTGACGTATACACATAACTGAAAGCTCAAAACAGTTGCACCATATATAGCAAAGGCAATCTATATCTTAGAAACCCCTTAGGTTTAAGAACATTTCAACATTTAATTAACAGTATATTTACAACACTAAACATATCAATGAAAATTTATGTCAGCACAAAAGTGGTTACTTCGTAGCTTCTGATAATGATATAAATAAAACGTCCACCAGCAATAAATACCCATTCCCGATAACTAATGTAACACCCGGTATTATGAACTATCTTAGGAACATGATTAAAGCACATTAACTTAACATATTATATCGATATTTTTATTTCATTCATCAATTCTAGTTCAGAAACTTGATGCGCTGGAGATGTTCTAATTTCCAATTAAAAACGGATGTAAACCTTGGACCGTTGACAGAAGTAAAAATATGGCATGACAATGCTGGTGTCAACAAAAGTTTGTTTTTGGATAAGGTGTTAATAAGCAATGGAAATCTAGGAGAAACGTAAGTTTTCATTTTATGTATATCTGAATCTTAAATCAATGCTGAAGTACTTTACTTGTCTCCGTAATAAGTAAGGCAACATGCCAATCTTGACTTTCTAGATTTATATTACTTTAAACTATTAAAGCTGCTGTTTTAACTTTTAAGTTTATATATGAAAAAGGGATGTTTCCTTGAATGTGTGCTATATTCATTAAAACAATTGAATTGACAAGTTTAAATGTTAAAAAAAAATCTTTCGTATTTTGCTTTCTATAAAAAAAAAAAGAAAAAAAGACAGTCCTTTTTTCCTATTAGATTTGGTGTATTTTCTTTTAGTATTTTTTTGAAAGTTTTTTAATCAACATAGATCATTAGTCTTTTATTTTTTTTAAACAAGGTATGTATTCTTCTGCAATGACTGGTTATCTGATAGTAAAGGTGACACAAAGACTTACAGACAACTCTATTGTGCTCAACCCGAATTTAAAGATGGAAATACGCTATTTTCGTCTATAACTCGTTTCCGATTGTTTGATGAGCACTTATTGCTTTCATTATTTGGAAGACCAAGTTTTAGTCGATTTTCACGGGTTCAACGATTGTATTGCATTGCATCAATGATGTCGTTATCCTTTCTCGCTAGCGCCATGTTTTTCAAAGCAGATGATACTGTACACATTCACGGAGTATCTATAGGACCAATGAAAGTTACTTACAAACAAGTGTATGTTGGCCTGATGACGTCAGTGATGACGTTCCCGGTTGGATTCCTAATGGGATACATTTTTAGAAACAGACGATATAAACAAAATCCAAAAGATTTATTAACTGGTGGAATAATCACAAAAGACAACGCCAAACTGCCATGGTTTTTTGTCTTTATTGGATATGGAATTGCCGGCAGCACTTTGGTTTCTGGATCCTTTTTTACTACCCTTTACAGTATACAATGGGGTTCGGAGACCTCGACTGATTGGATGTTGTCTATTCTCTTTGGAACAACGAATGGAATTATGTTTTTCGATCCATTCAAGGTATTTAAATCTAAATATATTCGAATTGCAGATTATTTAAAACATGATAATGTATGGGTTGTCAAGTTAGTCGTTTGGTTTGCATAGTGTTGCTATGATACATGCACACAAGAGTATCGTTCATTTGTTTAGTTTTAGTTCTTTTACTTTTTAAAACGATTTCTGAAAAAGTTTAGAATCATTCTTTGAGAATCCTTTAGCTAAAAACGTTGCAATAATTCACGAATGAATGTCTTTTGAAATCAATAAAAATCAATTTCAGAAGTAAGCATTTCTTCACTACATCTCAAAGAATTATATTGTTATAGCGATATTAACATTGCACTGTCACGGATACTAGTAACTCAAATCAAAATGAGTCCATTGTAGATGGTGTACATTTTTTAGTGGCAAACTTGACATAAATCTAAGTTAATATTCTGCTTTATTCTAGACCACATGAAGACATTTTTTGAAAATCCGAACCATGTATTCTGAATTTGATCTTATCTGTCTTTGCCTTGATCTCTAAATGCTGTATCTTTATAAAATAAGCTGATAAGTAAAGTTCCGAAAGAGACACTTTTATTGATTTATATCCCTTTGTATTTATTTATTATTCATTTATTTACTTACAGGTTCTTTTCTTGTCACTGATTGTAGCCCTGGTTTTTAAGGGATTTGCAAGAAAAGAAATCGAAATAATGGCTCCTTTCTATGTCGACGATTCCCAGTTTGGCATTGGGTGTAAGTTGTCTTTTATCACATTGCACTACAAATAAAGTTATTAAGGTATATAGTATTAAACTATAATAACGAATAAACTCATCATAGATACCAGTATTAAGTTTTATATTTATGACAGACGCACTTTTCGTCTACAAAAGTCTTATTAGTAACGACCGAATCAAAAATGTTTAAAAGGATAAACAAAGTACGAAGTTGAAGAGCATTGAGGACCGCAAATTCCTAAAAGTTTTGCCAAATACAGCTAAGGTAGAAAAGCCTTAGTTTTTCAAAACTTCAAAAGTTTTGTAAATTTATTTAAAAATATGACCATATCAATGAACGAGCGTTAATATCTAGACACGAATTTTTCCAATTACTAGTAATTTGAACTAAGAACCTTTTTGTTTGTTTTGCATCGATGCATAGGTAACATTAATTAAAAAAAAAATAAACTGCATGAATATATATCGTGTTTACTCCAATATGAAAGTGTGTGGTTCCATCTACAACATTAGCGTTGAAACTCGTTATTCATTTATTATCTATTGTTCTCCATAAAAGAAATATTGAATTCAATGCTCGTTTTATGCAGTGTTCAGAATGAGAAAATCTCTCTTAAATTGATTAATTTAGATTTTTACACACAACTTCATTCCAAAACTTGTTGGATTTGAATCTAAATATTTAATCACCTGATAATCAAAGATATTTACTGAATGATAAATCTTTCCTTAACATATGTAACGCTAGGGGAAAAAAGTGTTTATCTCATTTCCTGGTTAGTTCATTTTAAGTATTGCATCAAGTGCATTGAAAAACTATGTCATTTCTAACTTAATCTGAATTCGATTGTTGTGTATATGACAAGTGAAACCTAATTATCAATCAACTGGTCTCTACGTTAAACTCTAAATTATACACTTTCTTTCTATTACAGTATCATCAAATGTACCTTTCTATAACAAATGGCCTGGTGACAATAAAGAAACGGGTGCAGTTGCAGAAATGAAGCGACGTCTTGGATTAGATCAAAAACTCTCAAAGCTCTTCCAGGGAATTTTGTTGGAGTTGTTATTTGTAGCTTTACTTTCCATAATTTGTTCTCATTTTGTGATAACAAATGCATATCTACAAAATGATCAGTTGATAAAGCAGTTACAACCATTAAAAAAGGTACTTTTCCCTTTTGTATAGATATAGGGAGATGTGGTTTGAGTGCCAATGAGACAACTCTCCATCCAAAAAACAATCTATAAAAGTTAGCAAAGTAAACCATTATAGGTCAAGGTACTGCCTTCAACACGGAGCCTTGACTAACAACGAACAGCAAGCTATAAGGGGCCCCAAAAATGACTAGTGTTCAACCATTCAAATTGGAAAACAAACTGCCTTATCTATATATATAAAAACGGGAAATCCTACATTTGACTTGATGGGATTGTATCACGATACACTAGATTGAAAACTAATACTTGGTTCAGTTATTGCAAGAATTTGTTGATGTTGATTGTATACATGTAATAATGTAGAACTGTACACTCAGATGTTTTACTAAATGATTCCATGTACAAATTAAGTATTTTTCTTATTTTCTTAAATTTATTTCTACTTAAAAAAAATCTGTGCATAAGATTAACGTAAATATTGACATTTGACCAAGAAAAGTTATTGCAAAAATTTGTTGATTGCATACATTTAATATGGTAGAACATTACAGAACGATGTTTTACTAAATCATTTCATGTAAAAATTAACAACATTGTATTCTTATATTCTCAAATTTATTTCTTATTACATTTTTTCTGTCCATAAGATTAACGTAACCAAAGACATTTGGGAGTGGATGTTTTACAAATACTTACCAAATATATATCCAAGAAAACGTTACAATGGTGGTTTTATGTCTCCAGAGGAGCGAAAATTTACGAGTGATGAAATCAGCTTCAGAATGGGTCCAATCAGACTGAGACAAATAAGGACTACTGGTAGGATTAAAGTTACTACTATTAATTATACATGTGCTTCACAAACAAATTTCATTTTATTTGACTTAACAATTTAGTTACAGTTTCAATTTCTTATAAGGTTATCTTAATCTGCAAACCTGAAATGTCTCATTCAAGTATCAAATATATATTGATATTTTTTTTTATTTTTAAGTATTATTTCACAAGTTTTATTCAGATTTGTTTGATCAAATATAAACAACTGAATGTTTATAGTTTTCTTTTCAAATTTTCCATAGAATGTAAAAATTATGTGTTATCAACTTAAACAAATTGTGTGAATTTCAGGTATTTGCGATATACCTGAAATAATGGAGAACTCAGTAAAACAGTGCTCCCCGGACCTTTCATTTGATACTGAAGAAAAAGGAAACTTTTGTCCAGGTAAAGTTATTATTTTTGTCTAGGTTGTAAATAAATATGCTGCTTTGAATATTCATTCTAATTGTTATAAGGTACAGTGTATCTTCTAGGGTAAGGTCTTAATGTATATCAATAGATGAAAGATCTGTAAGAAATTGTCCTGTTGTTATTGTATATTTCAACTGTCAAATTTTTTGGTGTATTTGATAAGATACATTGTAAGCAATTATTCATAAAAATGAAAGATAAACTCGTCATTATTGACATTGTCCATCCGTATCATGTCAACATACTCGTGTTTGATCATATTATCTTACTTTAAACTTTACACTGTTGTTTTAACCTGTTTAAAAAATTCCCTTTTTGATTTGAAAATAAAATGTGTTTCCAGTTATAGGACTTGAAATGTAAGGCATCTTTTCAGACTCAATTTTTTTATGCCTGGTTATTGTGCTGACCAATGATTTATTTCTATCCACAATATCTCATTGGTCATGTTGTATTCTTGCAACAAGTTCAACAAGCAGGCAGGCGGGCGTTTCTTTCGTTTTTTAGGCAGTTATCTATCTATTGTTGGTCTTGTAGCGTTACATCTTCGCTAGCCAAGGGTTACGATCCACTCCCGTTCACGGGAAGAGAACTGGAGTAGATCGTAACCCTTGGCTAGCGAATATGGTAGAGTTAAGGTAATTGGTAGCAGTCCTATCATACTTTTGTAGTGCCTTTAATATGTGTTTAATTATTGATATCTTATCACAACAAAATAATATGTTAGTATAGATTCATAAAGATTCAGATATTACTTAAACTTGTCAGATGTATATAGTGCAATATTAATCTATAACTAAGTTATTCCACGACTCATGAAAACACGCTTCTTATTATAAAGCAATCGCAATCACTATAAAAACAAACAAATATGTAACAAAGAAGCACAAAAATGCATATAGACAAATAACATCAGCAAAAAAGAAAGACAAGAATACAGAATTTACCATAATTATTTTTTTTGGTATTATAGTTCCCTGCTATAACTCTCATTAAATGCTTTATCTAGTACTCTATAGACATATTTTAATAACTCCTTCAATCATATGACAAATAGATTTAGTTTTCAAGTGTACTTTCAAAATAAATGCGTTCATTTGTTACATCCAAAATATTTGAAATTAATCTACACGTGATCGTTTGAATCTGCCTTCTAAGATATCATTGTACAGTATTTGTATTACAGATTGGACTACCTACAATGACAATTGTTTTGGATCCGGATTTACATATATGTCTAGCGAGGAAACTGGGACATTTACCAAGTTCGGAGAGTATGACAAATATGGCGGCGGGGGATATGTCCTTGATTTGAATCCATTTAAAAGTGATGTTAAATATGAAATACTCAAACTAAATAGGACCAACTGGATAGATAAGCAGACTAGATTCATCAGCATTGAAAATGTTATTCTTAATGTTAACACCAAACTTTTTAGTCTGGTTACATTTATGGTGGAGATACCTACGACAGGCGGATATTATCTGAGGTCAGATGTACTCACATCAAATTTGTACCCTTACATCAATGCATGGGACTATGTTGTATTAGCAGGACAAATATTTTTTGTACTACTTACATTCATTCGGACTGTATATTTTACATACGAAGCATGGAAGTTAAAATCAAAATGCTTTCGATCAATCACATGTTGGGGAACTATGTTAAGTATATTGCTTTCGTTTACGGCAGTGGCATGTTATATAGCCAGGATTGACCGAACCATTGTTATTGTTGAGGATATATTCAACTCCGCGGGTAAGTTTATATAATATTAAATGTTATTTTTATATAAAAAAAAAAGGATAAGGTTAAAAAAAAAGGGTACTAAACGTGCCATCATATTAAATATATTTCTAACTTCTTTGGACTGTTCTCATAATAAAAAAAATACGGTTTTTGTTCCCACTTGACCACTTTTTGTTGTTATTATAGAGGCACAATATCGAAATTACGTAAAATTTTGAAAATATTTTTCTTTTCCCTTGCAAATATCTATTATTTGCGACGCCTGTGATCTTAGCCTAAAAAATGCCTAAGATTCGAAAACTCTCACTTGAATGACATTGAGTCATATTGTCTTCAAGGCTTGTCAATTATGTGCATTTCTTCCCCATGCTTAATAGCGTATTATGCAATCTTTTATTTTAGATGGATTTTAAAATGTACCATCGCTTTCAAAACCCTTTTGATTTTCGCTCATATAATAAGAAATCAAGAGTGTAGATTTCACTAATTTATTTTAATGTGTACTAAATCAAGAACTCGAATAGATGATGTTTTGATTTATTCTATCAGAGATGATCAAAACTTTAGGAGCAACAAAACAAATAATCCTACAAATACATAGCGAATTATGGACTGAAATAAAAATAACCAATAATATTACTAATATGTGCATGTGGCTATATATTTTACCCTAAACACATTGCTAAAGGAGCATCAACTTAGAATTAGAAATAAAAATATATTTAGAACATTTATGAAAGTGAAAGGCATTAATGATGAATTCTGTTCTGTTGAATCTCGTTAAAATAAGCTAACAAAAACATCGCTAATGTATTATTGACTTGCAAGTCGACTTATTTTGGATCCGTTTTCATGCAACCTTTTAGTGTGACCTTTTAGTTGGGTGTGCATCATGTGGCTAATTCATTAAAAAAATCAACCTGAAAATGTACACATAAAAAGTGAACCATTTCGATGACCGATCTGGTCTATAAAATCATAATTGTCCTGGTAATACGATAACATACTTGTGTAACATGTATAATAAGAAATCAAACACACTAAGACAAAACTTCATTTTACGATGGTTTGTACTTGTCTATTTTTTTTTATTTATATGTATGATTATGTGAAGTTAAATGACTGTCTACAGTCTTCAGGAGATATCTCGATGGATAACTCGATTGCGTCTTATGTAAAATACGCCGACAATTCTTATAAATTAGTACGGGAATATCAGACAAATAACAAGCAAGTGTTAGCTCATTTTTAAAAGTGTTTGTTTCAAACGACATTCGCCGAATGCAAGGTCCACACTTATGTTCTTTTAGTGTGAAGTGTGTATCTGAACATTACATATCTATATAATAACAATTTCGTTTTGGTAAACGGGGTGTTTTTATTAAAAAAAAATGCACCTTACTACAAGTTGAAAAGCTGTCAATTTTACTTAAAAAGATGTACGCTATCAACCTTTTGAAGCCTTTTATTAAAGTAACAGCATATAGGGTTTTCATGTTTTAATTACAAAGTTTTATTTCAGGGCCTTCGTGGCAACACTCCTTTGATGGGTGCAACTACTAATATTCCTTTCGACAACTTAAATTTCATTTCTATTCAACAAAACAAGGCGAATATACCGGGGGTTATAACATAATATCATTTGAAAAACACCTTTATGGCATAAAGTAGATAAACAAATATTATACAAAATACCTATTAGACAACAGGGCCTTACAAAACATGGGAATGAATTTGGTGCGGCAATCAATACCTTCTTCACAAGAGGCACTCGTCAAGACGATTTTTACATTTGCATTCATTTATGTTTATGTCTTAAAAAATGAAGTTTTATATATCCGTGTGCATATGGGACACAAAAAAAATTCAAGAATTACTTAAATTTTACCATTAAAGGTGAAGGTGTCCTTGGCATGTCGCTATAAAAAAAAAATACAGTACTTCTCTATCGGAAAATTAAAACCATCTCTTTTGACGTACAGATTAGTTCTCAAATGATCGCCACTTTGAATTTCTACTTAAAAGTCAACATATGAAGCAGCTCTGATTCTAGTTTTTGTGTGTTTTCAATTCAAGACCAAAGGGATATATGCAATGAACACAAACATCAAACTAGTTCGTTACTATGTGGGGACACCATCTAAATAACAGAACCCTAAGTTAATAAATAATGTTTTTCATTTGTCAAGAAGTTTGTGTAGAAATGTCGTGTTTTCGCCGTAAAAGTAATTTATTCTCTAAACAGTTTCTTAATTATGTTGCAGGTACCTTTGTGTCTTTTGAACTAGTCCAGTTAATGGATGACATCAACAAAGCATGTATTGGAGTTGTTCTGTTTATAGCCATCCTAAATCTTCTGTCATCTCTCAGCTTTAACTATTATCTGTACATGATGAAGACATCTATTGGACTAGCTAAGGTTGATATTTTGTCGTTTGCGTTGCTGGCAGCCATTATACTGGCAGCATTCTCTTCTTTTACATACATCGTCATGGGAGGTACATCCTATCAGTTTCGAGACTTCTTTAATACATTTGGAACTTTATTCAGAATGATGCTAGCAATGGTAACTTTCCGTGATGCCGAAATGGCAGCCAACGCACAGTCAAATGTGATCTTTTCTTTCTTCATATTTATTATG
Organism: Mytilus trossulus; assembly: GCF_036588685.1. Classification (NCBI taxonomy): domain Eukaryota; kingdom Metazoa; phylum Mollusca; class Bivalvia; order Mytilida; family Mytilidae; genus Mytilus; species Mytilus trossulus. Next base: position 47,699,639 of record NC_086380.1, on the reverse strand, counting down.
ACATTATTAATGGTTAACGTCTTTATCTGCATATTGAATGATGCGTTTGCTACAGTGAAATCAAGTTGGAATACGAATAAGGATATTGAACCTTTCGATGAAGAACTAAATGAACACTTTTGGTGGAAAGTTGGACAAGCATTCACAGTTTGCGCTAGCAGCTCTGATGCGGCTTCCAAATATAAGCCAGGTAATAAAAGATCTTAAACTCCTAGATCACAAGTATACTTGAATACTTTATTATCAAATTTAGCTTTTGGATTAATCTGTTCAATATTGTATTTCCATTGCCTTGATAAGATGTGTATATTTGGTCGCCCAAAAATATTCATGATGTCTGTCTTGAATGTAAAAAATATGCAATCGCACAATATCACGTCTTTCGTTTAGAAATTTCGCAAATAAAATATTCAGGCAAATGAGATTTATTTTATACGCTTTTCTTATGTTACCGTTATTATCTTTTCGCCTTCATTGTTTATAACAATCTTCTTTTAAATACCTGGATTTTAAATGTTTATCGAAATAAGAATTTGACAACAAAACAGAATGAGTATGTATATATTTATTGCAAAAACAGTGGGCACAAAGTTCATGAATTTATTTCATCCAGTACTTTTTTTACAACCCCTCCCCCCCCCCCCCCCCAACAAAAAAAGTGTTTTCGTTTTTCTTTTAAATCAATTGTATAATAGTTTCCATTTGAATACTGACATATTTAAATTTTATGTTGAATTACTTGTGATTAATTTGATAAAACCTGCGGTCTTATCCTCCTCATTTTTTTTCTTATCTGATTTTTAGGCTTTTTGTATTGCACTCGTTTTACTTAATGTTTCCTCTGATAAAGTTTTGTTTCAACATTTATTCGCCTATTGTTTTATCTAAATTGAATAGAAGGAGGGTTTGGGGAAGTTGGCTTTTCAAACCGCTTGCTTTTTGGTCAAGGTAGGTTTGTTTTATCGGACTAATTGCTCGTAACAAAAGTTATTTCCTTATTATTATATATTTTGTCTTGGCAGAGCCTAGCGGAGTCGATCAAGATTTCAAACAGTTAGATCAAATGGTAAGTAAAGCTTAAATTAAACAACAGCAATAAATGTTCAACTTCTCACCTATCTTGCAGTTGATATCGTATATCTTATGTGCCCAATCACTTCTTTATAAATGATAGCTACTTAGAATCAAGTTCTAAATAGGTTAAATGTTATACTCTCTTCAACAGTTTGATAGACATAATTATGACTGACGTAATATTTAACTACCATGGGTATGTTCCATTTGTCTGCCTGTCTTCTTTTTTGTTTTATTTACGCATACGATTTATCACGTGGTGTGTTATAGAAAGGATGATAAATTGCTTATACTTCTTGATCTTGAGTTTACAACCAACGTTATGTGAGGTTGGTTTTGATAAAGAATTTGATGTTTTTGTTATATTTTTCAGAAACTATTGTTTGTCTTTTTTCTCTGTGGTTTATAATTTCTTATGTCCTTCATGGAATTATATATATTTTTATATTTGTTGTTGATTACTTAACGTAAGTATTAAATTGTACTTGCATATTAAGAACAGAAACAACTCATTGTCTTTCCATGCACGAATTTATCGATATTTTTTCGTTGCAATTAACTTCTACGAGACCTCTTCCTAGAACTTCGGTTACCGCACAATTGCGAGGAAAAACCCGCGATGAAAGAATGTAAACAAACGTTCATTGGAAGTACATAGTAATTATTTATACATAAAGCCCACATCTAATACATCAAACCATTCTACAACTTAAATGGTAAAGTGTAATCAACAAATGGGAATGAATGAAAAATTCTGTATAAATCTTATTTTACGACTTCAAATGTCCATATTTTCGGCAAAAAGAAACAGAGAAGCTAAAGCAAACGTATTTATGCCCTGTTATTTACCATAGTAAACCCACATACTAAATATATGTTCAATAAATGAAGGCGTTTATACAAAATGTCTGTATTGTAACTGTTATATTCACGAAATGTTCAAAGTTAAAAAGCCCATAATTTCGTAAAAATTCAGATGTGCGATCCTAAACGTACATCAGATCTGTAACAAGTCATAGTTGACTGACATATTAAAACTCAGCTAAATATGCGAAGGCGTTTAGAAAAAAATATCTGTAACGTATAACGTATTTTTGCCAAGAAAAAACAGCGGAGCGGAACCAAACGTAGATTCGATCTGTAATTCATCCTAGTAGAATAAGACCATGTTGTTTGGTACACGTTTTATGAGTTAATATAATTTATTTATTATGTACATTTATCGTTATTCGTAACGATCGAGCGCCCTTCGTAAGAAATATCGTTGCCGAATATCTAGACGTGTTATAGGTCTATAATGATTTAGACTAATCAAGTATGGTTCGGAAACGTTAAAAAATGTTTAAGTACTGGTCGAGTAAACTGCAAGTACAAGTTCGGACTGTTATTAGACCGTTGGTTTTCCCGTTTGAATGGTTTTACACTAGTAATTTTGGGGCCCTTTATAGCTTGTTGTTCGGTGTGAGCCAAGGCTCCGTGTTGAAGGCCGTACTTTAACCTATAATGGTTTAATTTTTAAATTGTTATTTGGATGGAGAGTTGTCTCATTGGCACTCACACCACATCTTCCTATATCTATCTAAGTTTAAATCAGACTACAGTCAATTAATATCAAGTTAGTACATGTCTGACCTATTCAGAATTGTCGAGTAAAAATCAGTACAGTCGAGTACATATAAAGATATCACCTGTCCTTAGTCAGGAATCTGATGTACAGTAGTTGTCGTTTGTTTATGTAATATATACGTGTTTCTCGTTTCTCGTTTTGTTTATATAGATTAGACCGTTGGTTTTCCCGTTTGAATGGTTTTACACTAGTAATTTTGGGGCCCTTTATAGCTTGTTGTTCGGTGTGAGCCAAGGCTCCGTGTTGAAGGCCGTACTTTAACCTATAATGGTTTAATTTTTAAATTGTTATTTGGATGGAGAGTTGTCTCATTGACATTTACACCACATCTTCCTATATCTATGGCACGCCTGAACCACTTTTATTAATTAATCTTAGATTATCTGAGATAAACTAGGTTTATCTCAGATAATCCCGGTTTATCTCAGATGAACTAAGATTATGTCAGCTTAATTCAAATTTGAGAAAATCCTAGTTTATCTCAGATAATACACAAAAAAATCATTGTCTGGAGAAAGTCCCGGTTTATTTTAAAATATTAAGAAAATCTAGGTTTATCTGAACGATTTTTAGATAATCCTAATTTATCTCCAGATAATTAATTATCTGAATTTCAGATAATCCATTATCTCATTTTTCAGATAATTTAGGTCTTTTTCGGATTCTAAATATACAAAAGAACAATGAAACGAGTGTTATGATTGGACGACAATCGCTTCAGATTTTAAAAAAAATACTGTCCTTTTTAGAGGATGTGCGACATTCTGCACATGGCACGCAATTATCAAACTACTCAGGGCGTGGACATCACCGTTATTGACACCTGGACAAGCGAAATTTGTTGAATCAATAAAAAGAAAGCAGTAAAATACAGAAGGGCTAATAATATACAATATACATAATATACTTTGTACATACTTAATAAACACATTTGTTAGCTCTTTCTATTACGCTTACTGGCTTTTTATTACCAACTGCTAATTTCGACATAGCCGATAATCGAATTCTCATATTCTAATTTATTCAGTTTAATCATGACAAAAGTTTTGTAAAATATTGAATTTTTTAACTGTTGCATTATTTCGTCATTTGTCAGTAAACAAAACAGAGATAACACTAGAGAAAAGACAATCAAGTAATCCAATACTCAAATTATGCACGATTGAATTATGGAAAAAACAATTATTTCATCATGGTTATTGATAAGACATAATTTTCATTTTGTTTTCAAAATTATTAGATACATAAGTAAGAGTTTATATGCCTGAAACCTTAAAGAGCCAGTTATATATAAACAATACATGTACATGTCGGAAATACTAAATGTATGCGTACTCTCCAAGAAACAGGAGAAAACCTCTTCGTTCTGTTTCTAAATCTTGATCCAAAAAGTTCATTTCAGATTTTTATGGTTTTTCAGGTTTGTAGTGTAAGAGACAGGTCATTTTCATATTTGACGGTTTTTGCATTTACTGTACCAGTATATTGGTCCCTTGCAATGTTCTGATTTTTCCAATCTTCTATTTCATTTCAGATTGGTAGACTTTTTAAGAGAACAACAAATACCTTTGAAGGGAGGTATTCCCATTGAAAGGTTAGTACGTATGAATATATTACATTGTGCTCTGTTTTAAGTCATATCTTTATTCACATCTAAAACGCATATTACAATTAACCATATTGAAAAAAGTAGAGTCGAGAGTTTTGAGTTAGAAATTAGAATTTAAATGTCTTCACGTATAACCCCAAGGGTGACTGGGAAATAGAAATATGGTCACTTGGTCGTCTTCCGATCGGAAGTAAAACGCTTACTAAAGTGGGGTATCCGTTTGGCTGTGCGAGATGTATGAAGTTTGCTGCCACGTCCGGTCACAATAGGGACATTAAATATGATGCCTTGTATCAAGATAGTGCTATCCTCTTTGCACGTTAAGACCCTTGCAACAACTCTTTCAGGTGGCCTTTTGCAATGCAAAATTTCTCTTCCTATCCAAGATACCCTTATTTGCCAGTGGCAGTCTAATTTTCCCCGATCATCATCCCAGATGGCATTTATTACAAGACCTGCCTATTGTATTTATTGTAAACATATTATCGTCCTTAACATGCATGAAATATTTACCACAGGACGTTCAGCAACCAAAAATCAATAAATGAATCTTAACGTATATATCAGATTTGTATGGTAACGTATATACTATAAGATGTGCAAAATTTGTCAACGAACATCAAATTGAAAAACGAATCCAACAGTACGTTATGTAAATCATTGTTAACGTTAATACATGGACCGAAAATGAAGACAAACAAGACACCTGTACGAAATGAATATAAAAAACTATAATTTAATCGAAAGAGGGATAAAATTTAATTTTCTCGAAGACAAATCAATATTCGATGTATTGCAGAAAGTTCAAATAAGATTGATCAAAAGTTCACAACGGTGTGTAAACACGATTTTGGTGATGCATTGTTGCAGATCTTCATATTCGTTGATCCACTAAAAGTTTTCTGTATCATGTACTGTAAATCCATAGTCATGCGTTTGATGAGCATAATGCACAGATGACAATAATTAAGTAAATTATTTATTCCAGATTAAGCTAGAACTACCAGTCCAGGACAGCGAAATCCATACAACGAAACACTGTTTTTAATTATGCTTTCTTAAAGACATAATTTTATAACTATTTGCAACTAAATATGTTGTTAATATTTTCTGTATTTTATTATTTTATTCTTTTAACATGTATGATGCCATAAAAGTTGAAATTATAGGTACGTAAATTGCTGAATTCACGGATTTAAATGACAGTTAGCCTTCTTTTCGTCTGTATAATTCATGTATATATATATATGAGATGTTTAATGCCGTGACGCCTATGTTTGTCTTTTCTCTTTTTTTTGCTGTTTCACGCAGAGCAGAACGATCAACTATTATTACTTTATACTAAAATATCTAAAATTCGGTGACCCTTTATAAATTTTATATCTAGGAAAGTATAAAAGTTACATATATCCTTTTCTGAGATCATTGTGCAGTTTATCATCCCTTATTTGGAAAGACATGGGTTTTATCGTCCATTTACGTAGGAGAAACCTTTAAAAAAAACGGCTATAAAAGTATTCTCACGTTATCTTACTATAAGGAATAAAGCATATCAATGAATCAATATGCGTTTAAATATCGGAATAAAATGTATAATTTAAGGATTACGAAAAGATATATATCAATAATTACAACTGCAGTATGCAAAAATGAACCTGTTTAATCTTCGAGAGGATATCACAAATGACACACAAAGTCGATCTGTATGCAAAACGTCAACCTGTATGTTAATTTGTGTCGTTTGAAAGATTAATTTTATAATCAACGGTATCGTACGCGTCATCACCACGTGTTTCATTACTGTCGATCTGCAGTAATATTTAAGTAAAATCAACAAGTGACAAGTTGTGTATCTTTGTTACATCTTGATATTTTAGTTCATTGCGAAATATAAGAAGTGGATCATCACTTAACATTTTGCAGATAATACTTATTTAGAATCTGATTGTTTTGGTAGATGTTATGTTACCATGGTTACTTGTTTTTTTTAATTCTGATTTGTAATAATAGGAAGTAACTTATGTATGCGTTCATTACATATACAGAACAAAATTGTGTTTGTTAAATTACAATTTTTAATTATTGACCAATTTGGCTAAATGACAGCTGTCACAAAAAAACACGAGCAAGTTTCAATGCTTAAATATAGCATCAAATATATAGTCAGATAAAGTTGTTAACAATTTCTGTAGAACTAACACCGAAAGCACATATTAATATGTTTATGTAACAATTTCCTTTGTTGTTAGAAATCTGTGGAAATATATAACATGATTCTTTGTACAACAAAACATCATACATTCGTAATTATATTAGAATGCACTGTTTTAATTTTCACGTGTTGACACAACAAATTCATGTTACGTCATTTTATTTTCAATAGAGCTTTTTAAGAAATAAAAATCACACACTTATAACACGTTTGTACTTTATGTGTGTATGTTGTGTACTTGCAGTCATTTTTTTTTTAAATTACAATACATACAAAAGACTTATTTGTTAACTCGGTTTGTAACATGTATTCACCACCAAAATAATTCTGATCAAAAATAGTACTTGAAAGTTCAAGATAAATTGTTATTGTCAGGTGCAAAGCTGACCAACTTGTTTTAAAAGAGGGCCTCAGATATTTTACAACCTTTTATCTGAGGAGTTACTTAGATGCTCCTGAACACACTTGTGAAATGTTGTCTCATTCAAACAAACCTGGTTAAAAGTAAAATAACAAAAATACTGAACTTTAAGGAAATATCAAAAAGGAAACTTCCTAATCTAATGGCAAAATCAAAAGCTCAAACACTTCAAACGAATGAATGACAACGGCCATATTCCCTACTTGGTACAGACACTTTCTTATGTTGAGAATAGTGGATTGAACCTGGTTTAAAAGCTAGCTAAACCTCGCTTGTATGCCAGTCGAATAGTCCATTACATTGACAACGATGTGTGAACAAAACAAACAGACAGAATAGGTATAAATGTCAAAAATGGAGGAACAGCAGTCAACATTGTGCTTTTATATTAATCACTATACATACCAACAAATACATAAACAAACATTAACCATACTAAGACAAAAACACAATGACGGGATGTATAAGTACAGAACCACGTCAATTCAGAGCTACGTCAACTGGATACCAAAAAACAGACTTAACAGTATAAGTAATATTAAAGGGCAATAAAAGAATAAAATGACAGGTTATTAAGATAATAAACACATCAGTTCCAAGAATATATACTTCACGATCATCGTGTATTACTTGTGAACAATCAGTATCATTGACTATTGTGGGTTACACTAATAAATAAGATCGATTAAAGAAAGATCAGTCTGATTGAAACAAAAGCTGGATGTGTCAGATTGTTTTGAAAATAATTTAAAATTTAGTGCAGCAGTGTTGGTGGAAAAAAGTAGGAAATAGATATTCAATTAGCAAAAAATACTCTTTATCTATCATGCCACAAGAAAATCAAACGACCATCTAAAGAATTCTGGTAAATTTGAAACGAATAGACACGGATATAAAAGACATTCTAAGAAAATGCACAGGACTATCGTACCAGGATATAAATGAACAGTTCTAACCATATTCCATTTTGATTGACTAAGGATGACAGTTACAGCTTTATCAATTTTGTGTGTAGCAATGACAATGTTAATGCAAACTGATCGAGAAGTCAAATCAAAGCGAATAAGATGCAGTTAAAGGAACATCTTTATCGAATGTCTAATCAATAACAAATCAATAACATTTAAGAAATCAAGTTTCTTCATTATTTGTGTATTTCTTTTAATTGGAACATATCTCCATTCTTCATTGCCCTTCCAATAATAAATGTTTATTAAATAAACATACAAGACCACTTCAAAGCGAATAAGATGCAGTTAAAATGGTAGAAAAACATTTTATTTTCAAATTTAATATACTGACTGAATAGACACACAACTGTAGTTAAAATGTGTACGACTTAATGGCAGACATCGCCTTTGATCGTATAAAAAATAAAAAAGTAGTTACTTTTAAAATTAGCATTCATATCGCAAGTCTGTTGCTGTGTTTTTCTCTTTCTTTGCTAGTGTTGCCATCCGATGTGAAAACTTCAATTCATTGGAACTTGAAGAAACTTTGCTCATTTGTTTAACTTCAAATCAAGGCTCTGAAACATATTTATACATAAATATATTTGTTTAGGGGCCGGTTGAAGGACGCCTCCGGGTACGGGAATTTCTCGTTACATTGAAGACCTGTTGGTGACCTTCTGTTCTTGTTTTTTCTATGGTCGGGTTGTTGTCTCTTTGATACATTCCCCATTTCCATTCTCAATTTCATAAACATAAAAACTTTTTTTTTGGTTGTTGTTAAAGTTTGCCGGGAAATATATTTCTTCTATTTTTTATATGTAAACAATTATTAAAACAACAAAAATACGTTCATTTTATGATAATGTCACACATGTGAGAAGTTCAGCTAGCTAAGATAACACCAGGTTTAATCGACCATTTTCTACATACGGATATGCCTGTTCCAAGTCAGGAATATGGCAGTTGTGATCCATTCGTTTGATATGTTTCTGTTGTTGATATTGCAATTTGATTTTCCTTGGAGTTCGTTTTTATGAGGTTACTTAAAAAAAATGGAAATCTATTTAGAGAATTTAAAGGACATCTAAACTCAACTCGTGCCAGGTCTGTTTAATTTTCACTGGTGAGACATGCATAGAAATTGGAATCTGTCGTCAGTTTAATTGAGTTCTGGAGCTGGCATGTCATTAAAACTTCTAGTTCTTTTGTTGTTTATGTATCATTGTCATTTTGTTTAGTTTCTTTTGTTACCTATTCTGACATTGGACCATTTACATTCTCAATTTTATCTTTATTAAAAAATCTATAGGTTATTGCAAAAACGCTGTCATGATAAATTCTTTCATATCAATACAATGCAATTAATGCAGTTTTATCATTAACACATAAAAATTGATATTTTGATATATCTGCATTCATTTTATTATGCAAAGTTGAGTTAGTTGGACACATTTGTAATCGAATTTATTATTGATTGTAGATGAAATATTTTCCTCAGTAATTACCCGAGTCTCAGAGCCTAATCGATATTTACCTTGCATCAGTTTTTCGAAAATGTACATGAAAAGATTTGCTTTAAAATTAGTTTTAGTTTTACCTTTCGAACGTTCACCATATCTATATTTACGTATATCCATACATATAACGGTTTCAATCTTTTAATCAGTAAGTTGTACTGTAAGTTGTTTAGACCGTCTTTCTGCCATATTTTATGTGCATACTTCAGTATTTTTAACCTAAAAATATAACGCTATATTACTACATTGTCCATCAATTTGTTTTTATGTATGACGTTCATATTAATGCACGTAAGGGTTTGAGAATTTACATTTACAGGCATTTACCAGTATTGTGTGATGCTCTATCACCGAATATATGTTTCAACAGTCGTCAGTGAAATCAGGGCTATCACGTCAAATTTCACCTGTGACATAAGAACTGTCAACACTTCCAAGCAACAAATTTATCAACTTTTTAGTTCAAAACGTCTGATTTATGCTTGAATTCGTTTTAATTTTTTTTTGAAATAGTTTGAGAATTCTAATTCGTCTAAGGCTGTTGCTCTTTTATTTCTGTTATGATGTTGTCCTTGATTTCACTTAATTATGTGTAGTCTCGTAAAGCATTCCCTTTTTTCACACAAAAGTTATGGAATTTGAAGGACGTATAGACAGTCTTATAAACATAAATATATTCTTCGATACTGATTTCATAATTTGAGTATTCTTATCTTTTGTCCATCCATGTACAGCCGTTCACATAACCGTCTAATTGTGAAACGATTGTTGTCTACGAACCTGTCATTTTTCTTATTAGCTTGCTGATGTTTGACACTGCCACAGTGCCCAAACTCTTCAAAAGGTCGAATTAAACTGTAGTTATTTTTCTTCATTCTAAAAAGCAAATTACAAAAATGGCATAGAAATAACATTTAACATTACAACTGCTAATAATCAAATGGAATACATTACATCTTTTCGTTTGGTGTTTTTGAGATTTTGATTTTGAGATGCTACCCATTCGTTTGGTGTGTTTTAGCTTTTGTTTTGCCATTCAATTAGGAACTTTCCGTTTTGAATTTTTCTCGTAGTTCGGTATTATTGTGATATTAATTTTTTCTTGCAAATTATTGACTAGCGCAATTTAAGAAATATTAACTTTTTGCATTTTCTTTGTGTTTTTTCCATCAGTCTTGCTAAATGAGGCAATTTTTTTACAAAACTTATTCAGATAAAAACAGACAATAGAAATAGCTAGACTATGGTTGAGTGAACTAACCTTATTTGACATTATCTGACATTTAGTGACTTGGAGAGTTGAAAATCAATGGTATTGATGTGTGGCCCTTGATGTATTCAGTAACACTCTCGACGCTTGGGGCTATATTTACTTACTTCAGAATCGATTTCCAACTCGGTATTCCTTTAGTGTTTTAGGTTTGTTTGGCGAAAACATGTCTTTTGAAAAGAATTTTTATAGAATAATACACGGTTTCCTTTTATAAATGTTTATATTGATGATATTGACTAAGCTATATAATTTTTAAATAACCATTAGATATAGGAAGATGTGGTGTGAGTGCCAATGAGACAACTCTCCATCCAAATAACAATTTAAAAATTAAACCATTATAGGTTAAAGTACGGCCTTCAACACGGAGCCTTGGCTCACACCGAACAACAAGCTATAAAGGGCCCCAAAATTACTAGTGTAAAACCATTCAAACGGGAATTTGACATGAACATTTATACCATGTGAAAGTCCGGTTTTTATATCATTATGTCTACAAATTAACTTTGAAATAACAAAATATATCAGCATTTCTCTTCTTAATTATCTTACCTTGTAAACAAATCGTCGTCCTCGCCTCCCCATCCAAAATACTGGTTAGAAAATCCGTTTATTTTCTCATATTGGAGTTTTGAAAATGTAGTCACTCCTCCGGCAAACCCTTCGTATGGCAAACTATAAAACAATTTATATTGAATATAATGTACAAGTAGACTTTAAATGCATGCTTCCTTTTCAACTTTTCGACTTTTAGTAGTATTTTTCATTATTTTGTCTGAATCACTACAACAAAAAAAATTCAACAAACCATTTTATGTGTGAAATTATCATTAAATTGATAAATTGTGAGTATGATGGTATAATTTAATATTGGATGTAACGCGTTTTCTGATTGACTGGTGTTTTTTTTTTTTTTTTTTTATCAGCTCATATACATAATTTTGTCATGTGACGACATCAACGTTTTTTTATGATATACGATGGTTTAAAATGGAATTAATAAAATTAAATTATAAGAAATGACGGTAATATGTTTTCTGTCTATTCAAAATAACATAAAAAAATGTTTTCTGTCTATGAATAAATGACATAAAAAATGTGGCGCACGCTGATTAACCCGCGTAGCGGGTTATTATAAAGTGTGCACCACATTTTTTATGTTATTTTGAATAGACAGAAAACATATTACAGTCATTCCTTAATTGGTTTATACCGATTATCAAGTTGTCTGTCTATATTGATATTATAAAATATCAGCTGCTTTTTGTCGAGTGAGCGCAGCAAACGATTTCAAAAAGGCTCTATATTGTTTCGAGCAGTTGATAATTTACAATAGTAGTATGCTAAAGACCAAATAATGGATTTATCGGGTTATATTTGCGTATTTTGCCTGATAGAAATAAGTGGTTTTTTTTCTTTGTTGCAACGCAAACCTTAAGACCATTTCATAAGTTCGGGTAAAACTTATCAACGTCCGGTCATTCATTATGCCGTCGGGAATATAGTCTGTTTCCGGCCGTTATTGAAATTCTTGACAATACTTAATTAATATTTGTATATTTCGAAGGCATACTGAATGTTTTACGGAGGGGACCAACCTATCGGGGGTATGTCCGTGTTGAAGTTATTAAGGCCAGGTCATGGTACATGTTCTCATAATGCCGTGATATGGAATTTAGTAAAGAACTGAGAAGAGTGAAATAAATAGCGGGACGACTGATAAGAGAGTATTCTTTGAGTATGTATTTATGTGGTATAGGGTATTAACATTTTATTTGGAGACAACTGCACCAAAATTAAAATATTTTGTTTAGCATAGTAAAATATTCAAAAAGATAAATTACAAGTAGGAACAACTTTTTACCATTAGTTTGATCAGAATAGATATAGGAAGATGTGGTGTGAGTGCCAATGAGACAACTCTCCATCCAAATAACAATTTAAAAATTAATATTCATTTATGTGTTAGTCCTAGTTCTGATCAAATATCTGGTCATATATTAAGAAACCCATGTACTCCACTAGCTCGTATTCTAACATCAGGAAGAAATTTCAATTTATTTTTTGTTGTTAGTAACAATGGCTGACTTTTGCAATGCCAAACCAAGATAAGATGACTTGTTCAATTCGGTGATGTTAATGAAGAAAGAGGGACATGATGAATTATACCCGTGAACCCGTGTAAAAATTGTTACTAAATCATAATGGTCTTCGAAAACATCCATAAGATTACTTTACTAGATGATAATATACTATTATCGCTATTTTGTGCATTTTTCCTTTGATTTTTTTGTGTGATAATTTTCACATCATGCTACTCGCTTGAGATGGAAAATTATCGCTAGAAACTAAGCATGCACGTGTCGTTGCTAACGAAATTGACATGAAATGGACATGACTTGACGTGGTCATAGTTAAAATAGCGATAAAAAGATTATCCTTGCAGAGCTCCAGATAAGCTGCGTATTTGCGTGATCACGCAATACAAATAATAGAAAACCCAATGCAATGGTCCTAGAAGGGTTCAACAACCCAATTAATTCAACGGAAAACCCAATTATATGCCAAAACCATGAGTTCTCAACCCTTTTATTGGCTACCGTTTGTGTAATTTACCCTTATCTGTTTACAGCCGTCGCGTGAACTATTTTTATAATATTTATAATTGGAAATCTCCTGTTGTTCTAAAAATAGATCCCTGCATCAAGTAGCTGAAATGGGTCTCTGTTGCTCAATAGGTACACATGTTTTTGTAAATATTTCGAATTTCTCGGTGTTTATCCAATTAGCATGTGTCATGTAGTCATATTTCTTTCGCATTGCTCGGGATTTTTCGTAACATACATCGAATTAAAACGAAAGTGAATGTCCGGTTACAATATTTAATAGAAGCATGTTTTCGGCTTATTTTGGAAAACTGAGGGAAAGTTATAGTGATAACAAGACTCAGCCAGTGTCTTTAGGAAGCGTCCATCGAACGCACGGGCGTGTGTGGGTACCATAACGAAAACAATGCTAATAAACACGGGGTTTCATCAAAAACGAATTCAGTTGGAATAAGTGAAAGGCCCAATCAATTATGAAATGATAAAGCATCAGAAATCAAAAGTTCTAATAAAAGACAACTAAACCCAGATTTATGTAAATTGAATAAAAAGAAAATCATTCAAGTATAATTAGTTTATATACTATTTTTTATTCATTTTACGGTTAATTAATGAATACATACACCATGCACACAGCCACTGATCAGGCACTGGTCTCAGAATTTATTATATAAAGGTATAAGACGAGTGCCTGTGAATACACATATCCTTTTTTGTGAGAAAATACAAAACTGGCAAAAGGTTTGAAACGGGACACAAATTAAACCTACAATTGCTCCTCAGTGAATAAACCAAATAAAACAGCTAGCAAATAACCCTAACCATAACCCTCAACCAAATAGAAGAGCTAAACAAAGACAGAAACATATTAATTTAAGATGGACAAAAAATGGGGTTGATATTGCCTAAATATTCAATATTGTGTCGATGAAAAAACCCAATACATTAAGGAGCTTGGTGGTGAAAAACCCAATTTGATATTAACCTGAGGGGTGAATTGGAATTGATAATGCAATTAAAAAACTTTATCACCCAATTATATAAGAAAATGGTGGGTAAAAACCCCAATTCATGAATTCTTATCTGGAGCTCTGAATCCTTGTTCATCTCAACTCGATTGCCTTTTTCGCTTTCGCCGTCCCGGCTCAAGCGAGAAAATCAATCTCGTTGAGATGATCACCGGTAATCTATAATTATATGTTTTACTTACTTGTATTTGAATTGCTCAACTTTGACTGCCATATGTATAGGGTTGACGTCACAAGTATAAAAATTTCTATCGTCTTCAGGTAAAATGTCTAGGTCGTGTATAACTATACAGTCATATTTCATATCTAACATGGCCTCTTTAAATCCAATATTTGACAGCATACCTCTGTTAAAGGGAACACCAGATGTCTATAATAAAATATATAACCAATTATTCGCTCGGGCGTATGACATTTGCGCCGATTTGGAAAATTTTCATTCTTTCATTTGCGCCGATTTCATTTTTTCATTTGCGCCGATTTTATATTTTTCCTAATTGGGTTTACAGGTAAGTTACAGGTAAGTTACAGGTAAGTTCATATGTTTACATTGGCTGGGCACAGAGTATATAGACAAATCAAGTGATATTGCAATTGGTAAATGGCTATCCCAATGTTTCAGGTTACCATTCCTTTCCCTAAATGAAATCGATGACTCACTGCTTCGAGTTTGACATTGTCTGACGCTCCGCTTCTTCTGATGACAACATACATTCTTAGACAACGTACAAGTACACATTCCATAACGGTCAACCAATTCGTGATGGCGTCCATAAAATTAACGAAGGGATTAAATCATAAGAAAGGAATATATTAGACGTGTTGCCTATACATACTTGACAAGAACAGATTGCTGTACATATATTTTTAATTCGTCATTTTAGTATAAACAAAGTGCTTTTTACTTTTTGATTTTAAGCAGGAGATAACAGTTATATACATGTTATAATTGGCAATTCATAACATATGTTTAACTGGCTAACGGAAGAGGTCTTTAGTGATAAATGAAAATAACATTACTGGGATGGAGAGGTTGTCTCATTGGCACTCATACCACATCTTCTTATATAATTTCACCTGTAATTTACCTGTTATTTACCTGTAAAAAAATCGGCGCAAATGAAATGCAGATCGGCGCAAATGCAAAACGCCGATTCGCTGTTTCTCTTGTAAATTGGTCTCATGTGCAGTTGTCATGTATTACATAAACTTACCCATACCATAGAATTAAAAATAAATGTATCTGCCATTAATTAGTTACGACTTAAATAGGATTTGATTTGGTTTTTTTTAAACATTCAGTATAAAAGCGATACATTGAAATAACATATTGTTCCTAGCTGTCGATTGGTTTAGTTTGACAAGGAGATGAACAAAAATAAACAGCGCTTAATTCAATGATTCGAAGGAAATGTTGATATGTTATAAGAATTCCAGGTGTTTTGTTCTCTTTGAAATTAATGTAGTTTTAAATTACGTTTTAGTATACATGTATGTTAAATCAAATTGGAGAGTTGGAATAAATT
This sequence comes from Mytilus trossulus, assembly GCF_036588685.1. NCBI lineage: Eukaryota > Metazoa > Mollusca > Bivalvia > Mytilida > Mytilidae > Mytilus > Mytilus trossulus. The sequence continues at coordinate 47,683,793 of NC_086380.1, read as the reverse complement.
CGATGAGCAGCTGGTTCCTGGTTGAACGAAGATCAAACAAGATCAGTGAGTTATCTTTTGATCACTCACGTATTTATTTCTTTTGATCACTCACGTGTTTATTTCTTTTGATCACTCACGTATTTATTTCTTTTGATCACTCACGTATTTATTTCTTTTGATCACTCACGTATTTATTTCTTTTGATCACTCACGTGTTTATTTCTTTTGATCACTCACGTGTTTATTTCTTTTGATCACTCACGTGTTTATTTCTTTTGATCACTCACGTATTTATTTCTTTTGATCACTCACGTATTTCTTTCTTTATTAAACTTTTTTGTCATTCATAGCTACAAAATATATACTATATATAGTAATAACAATATGGTCAATGTGATACTACTTACTTGCTCTACAATGTAAATACCAAATTCTAACTGTTGTCTGTATATCCTAGGAATAACATTATTTAAGAAAATTTTCATCTGTGGTTCTCTGTCCCTATAGGGTACAATAATTGCAACACTCTGCTTGGGTGTGCAGTTTGTCGGTTTATAATGTCCATCTTTCATAAATGTGAAAACTTGATTTAGGTCTTCTAAATCAAAAACAGTTCTATTTAACTTTTCTCTTCCATCTGGAATAGATATAAACTGTGACTGAAAGTTTCGAAAAGAGAACATCGGCAATAAAATTTTCGTAATGTAGGATGGATAAGTTCTATGTTGATTGTATTGAGAAAATTCGAACTTTTCCACTCGTAAATATTTTCTATTGAGGTAAAAAGCTATTCACCAAGAAAACATTAATTTAACTATTGCTATTTGAACAGTTATGTATAGCATGCAGGTGATTGGATAACTTTAACGTAAAGAAAGCTTTAACACTATCTAATAGGCTATTACACAGTTTTTGTGTCCGCTTTCTTTACGTTAAAGTTAATTATTATACCTCAGTATGTTTTTTTCGGTATAAAAAATAATGAAATAGCAACTATGTTATTCCACAGTCTATTTGCCAATCAATGGTTTAAACGACTATTACCCCGGTCAATAGTTTTATAATCATTTTTCCCGTACTTTTTCATGCTTATTTTTCATTGGACAATAATGACACCGTAAACTATTCTGCTTGGATTTGTGTGCTTGGCAACGTCAAACTCGAATGTTGTAAACGGTATAATCTGATTTTGTCAATCGTAATTTCACTTACAAGACAAGCAATTTTCAAAGGGAAAGAAAATTTTCGCGACGCATTTTTTTAAAATCTTTACTATAGTACTACATTTATGATATGGTTCAGTCTTCGTCTTCTAAAACTGTATTTGCGGCCTAGTCTTTATTGCAATTAATGAAGATTTTAATATTTACAAATACAACACGGACTATAAAAAAAATCCCCCATAGTGCATCTTATGCCTGTCAAGTTATGTGACATTTTCTTTTACACTTTTAGAAAATTGGTTAATTTGGTAAAGTAAAACTCTTAATGACAGTTTTGTTCAAGATAAATAAACATCTAATGACTGGGTGTGAGGGTAATGGCAAGTTTGTTGTCCCTTCGCATAGCAACTATTGCCCTCGGCTTCGCCTCAATCAATAGTTGGTATCTCAGAGACAACAAACTTGCCATTACCCTCACACCCAGTCAATCGGTGTATATTATTACCGGCTTTGTATAACTGTTCAAACAATTTTGTCACATCAGAGAACAGATCAGTGATGCCATCTGCGATGTTAATATTGAGGTCAAAGTAAAAAAAATCGAAACAATGATAAACTGTGATCAACTGTGTAAAAAACCTCGTTAATCAACGACAATCAAGATCAATGTAACAGGTAAATCATTGAGTCAATTGTTGTTCCGGTCTTAAATGTTTTGGCAATTCATATTATTGCAAAACCAATGATTTTTCCCCAGATTCATCTCAATCTATTTTAAATTTTGTCTTTAAATAAAGTTTCAGAGGCACAATAATAAACACCCTGACACAACAATTAAAAAGTATTTCTCTTTCTTTGACAGGTTCAAATGCATTATAAACTTACGTAAATATTTAGGTGGCCAGGAACAACTTCCCAATGTATTCTTGGAATTTCTGTCATGGTCTAATGTAATGTTGGGATTCATGTTATGTTCTAATGTATTGTTTGAATTTCTGTCATGAATTAGTTCCTTCCATATAACTCTTTGTGAAAGTGTCTGACTTAAAGTTTGTTGTATTATATCTGATAGATTCTGCATGTTCCCGTGTATTTTTGAAATTGAATGGTAAAACTTAAGATTGAGTGCATAAATAAGCGTCGCAGAGATCAAAAGTCCGATTAAACAAGTACCTTCACAACCACCAGCTATCTTCTACAATTAGAACATATATATAGATTACACACAATTTTTTATATGATATGATAATACACTTTACTTTATAAATGTCCGATAAGATTTTGCTAGATATAATAATAGAGATAATACTGCAAGACAGACATCTACACCTTACAATCCTTCCATTTACCAAATGTAGTTGACCAATTGCTTATATATATATACAACTCGTCTAAACATCAACCCAACAATGTTAGATCTGCAAATTTTTGGTTCTTCCCTCACCGGGATTCGAACCCATGCTACTGCATGTGATATCGTGACACCAAATCGCCTGCACTGCAGCCGTCCCGCTAGACCACACGACAACCTGGGCTCTACAATAATAGAGCTTTCGCTGGCCATGTGTTACCTTTCCACGTCAGTTTTAATCTAGCGGCGTACTACAGTACATGATATATAAGGCATGACGATGTTATTGTTACAGATCAGATAAATTATCTATAGTAAAGAATCCTACAAATTATTGTAAGATACAAACACAGAAAATAATTATATTCATAAGTACGTCTGAGTCAGTGACAACTCTACAACAGATGTATCCATCGGATCGCCATCAATGATGGTGATACATGGCTGTGTACATAATGTATATACAACTCGTCTAAACATCAACCCAACAATGTAAGATCTGTAAATTTGCTTTCATAGTACAGGAAAAACATACCAAAACACAAAAACTTAACATTGACCAATGAAACGTGAAAATGATTTCATGGTCAGATGAAACCTGCCAGATTGACATGTACCCATTACAGTTATTCTATACACGACATATACTGAACACACTGCCTATAGTATCTAAGAAACGGAACTAATTATGTGACTTAAACCTTGAACCCTGATCCATGAAATGAGTTCAATGACGGACATATACACGGTTTAAGGAACCCATATACCAAATATCTTACTATTATAGTCCGGCGGCTTTGTGAAAAATTGTGCACATCCTGTTACAAGCATGAAATTTGGCATAGACCTTCCTCAACTATTACTCTTTTATTTCAGATAGGGAGGCATTTGAAAAAAATGTCTCACTTCCGGTAAAATCCAAAATGGCGGACGTCATACTTAAATCAGCCCAATATCGAAGGCTAGCGTGTAAAAATGTGTTATTATCATGCTACTATCATAATATTTGGTACATACCTTTGTTTTTTACTACTTTTGGATAAATTAAATAGATTAGATGTCTTCAGAAACCCCACTTCCGGTTAAAATCCCACATGGCGGACATGGTACTTAAATAAGCTCATTTTTAGGGAGGGTAATTGAAATGTGTTTTAACGTATTGCTTCTATCATTACATTGTGTAGGAACCTTTCTTTGGTGCTTCTGATGCCTAGAATGTATAAGACATATGTCTTAAAAATCCTTACTTCCGGTAATAACCCAAATGGGGGACATAGAAATATCTTTTTTTTATTCAAAGTTTCAACTTTTTTCAAAATGTAAAGAAAATGATTTTATTTTGTCTTGGTCATTAAACTTTTGGCTTTAAGTTATCCCCAAAACCACTTATTCTAGCATATTGTAAATGTTTAGATATTAAGTTGACACTTCCGGTAAAAATATGACGTAAATTTCAAAGATGAGTCCTCAATCTATTTCTTCGATGTAGAGTTTTGGATAGATTGATTAAAACAAAACGAAATCACTATAGTATTAAAAAATATTTAAAATTACTACTATTTGGCCAAGAATACATGTTTATTCACAGTCACCACCACATGCACACATCGCAGTGCACGGAATACCCGGTTTTCCACATTTAAAATAACCACGGCATCCTTTCTTACATCCATAATGTACAAGCTTCTGAAAAAATGATGAGGTCTCAGAAAGTTTTTTTTTTAAAGGAACCCTCTTTGTCCCTTCGCGATCCATTAATGACTAGACTAGGTAGCATAAGAGTCAATCCCAAGCTCGTCTCACTAAACACCTGCATTAGTATATTGCACGTTTTACATGCTCGAAAAGACTAGGCCAAGTCGTGGGAATAGCCTCACTTATAATGAGCTTTCCATTTTGTGCAAAAATTGACCTTCTTGCTTCGTTGATCATGTTAGCTCCATCTGATAAAATTGTTCGATCTTACAGTAAAACCCCGGTGATTAAGGCTGATCAATCATCATTCTTTATGTTAAAGTCACATCTTCTAATACCATCAATGTCTCCCGCACAGTCTTTTTTTCCTTTTAAAGCAAAGAGAGAACCGTATCACAACCGGTAAAGGTATGGGTCAGAAATAAGTGTGTGTGATCACTTATTGCCCAATGCATTTGAAAGGCCATTGATAGATATTAATCCAAAGATTTTTGCCTCCCCAAACACAATCCATAGTTCATCTGCCCGTATGTCAAGGAATAGCGAAATAGTATTGACAGAATCATCAGTGACTGTTAATCATGACTCGTTTAAGTTCGTGTTTCACTGCATCAGACACATGCACCATGATTTAAGTGTCAGTTTCTTTATGTGAACATGGTGCTACACTTAAAATACATCACGTGGTGGATAAGATAGAATATCCTGAGCATGTGTTGCTACAACTACCATACTCATCAAAGACTTCATCCACTCTTGTTACAGTTGCAAGGTATTTTATTAAGGTAAGGACATAATACCCAATCATCATACTCGTTCGGAAAACACTTTTAACTGTAACAACAGTGGATGTAGAGTCGGATGTGAACATAGGCAATACTGTTAGTTTGAAAGCTGCTAAAAGAAGCAAGAGCAACATTTAGGGGAAAGGTAATACACAGACGAATCCAGGATAAAAAAAAACATCCTCAAAATTGGCAAAGTTTTCTGAGAGATGACGATAGTAAGAAAGAACTTTTAAGTTTTCAGTCACAGCAGCTTGCTCAATACAATTTTGAGTACAAAGTAGTTGAAGCAACAAATGCTCAGGATGTTCAGTGTTATCCAACACTTGATGATGTTTCAAGTTTAGCACCATGTTCACACGAAGAGGCTGACACTAGAATCAAGATCGATGTGTCTGATGCGGTGAAACACAGACTTAAATGAGTCATGACTCAAACAGATACTGATGTCATTGCTGTTTCGCTATTCCGTGACATAGCTGATAAACTTTGGTTTGCATTTGGAAGATATATATCAATCAATGACCTTTCAAATGCAATTTTGAAGATGTGACTATAGCATTTAGAATGATGATTGACCAGCCAACATCACAATATGGATTTGATAAGTTTAATGTCATTGAAAACGATACGTGGTTTTGTTGTAAGATCGAAAAAAAAGAAACAGATTTGGTTAACAAGGCAAGAAAATATGTGTTTTTGGAATTTCACGATGTGAGAAACAATACCGCAGTCTTTGTAAATGTTGGAAACCAGCTCTCCGATTGTAAATTGCGGCCTAACGAGTATGCTGATTGGGTATTATGTCCGTACCTTAATAAAATACCTTGAAATTGAAATACGAGTGGATGAAGTTTTGGATGCGTATGGTAGTTATAGGAACAAATGGTCAGGATATTCTATCTTATCCACAATGTGAAGTATTTCATGTTCAGCACCAAGTTCACATTTAGAGGCAGACACTAAAATCAGTGTGTATGTGTCTGATGCAGTCAAACACGAACTTAAACGAGTCATGATTCGAACAGTCGTTAATGATGATGCTGTCACTACTGTTTCGCTATTCTGTCACATAGGGGTAGACGAACTATGAATTGTCTTTGGGAGGGCAACAGACTTTGGATGAATATCTATCAAGGGCCTTTCAAATGCACTAGGCAATGAGTGATTTAATCAGACTAAATCACCGGGGTTTTACTGTAAGATCGCACAAACTTAACAGATGGGTATAACATTATTAACGAAGCAAGAAAATAACTATTTGCGCAAAAGGGAAGGCTTTTTGATGCTGTCCCTCAACTTGGTCATGTCTTTTCCAGCATTTAAATCATGCAATATACTTAGGTATGTGTTTAGTGAGACGAGCTTGGAATTGGCTCTTATGGTACCCACTCAAGGTGAGGACAAAGAGGATAGCTTTTTAAAAACTCCCTTTGAGACTTCATCATTTTGTCATAAGCTTTTACATTGTGGATGTAAGAAAGGATACCGCGGTTATTTTTAATGTTGAAAATCGGATACCCCGTGCACTGCGATGTGTGCATGTCATGGTGACTGTGAATAAAAATGTATTCTTGGCCAAATAGTAGTAACTTTTAATATTTTTAAGTATAATGGTGATTTTATTTTGTTTTAATCAATCTATCCAAAACTCTACATCGAAGAAATAGATTGAGGGCTCATCTTTGAAATTTACGTCATATTTTTACCGGAAGTGTCAACTTTATATCTAAACATTTACAACATGCTAGAATAAGTGGTTTTAAGCCAAAAGTTTAATGACCAGCACAAAATAAAATCATTTTCTTTACATTTTGAAAAAAGTTGAAACTTTGAATAAAAAAATGATATTTCTATGTCCGCCATTTTGGATATTTAAAGAAGTAAGAATTTTTAAGACATATGTCTTATACATTGTATCCATCAGAAGCACCAAAGAAAGGTTCCTACACAATGTAATGATAGAAGCAATACGTTAAAACACATTTCAATTACCCTCCCTAAAAATGAGCTTATTTAAGTACCATGTCCGCCATGTGGGATTTTAACCGGAAGTGGGGTTTCTGAAGACATCTTATCTATTTAATTTATCCAAAAGTAGTAAAAAAACAAAGGTCTGTACCAAATATTATGATATTAGCATGATAATAACACATTTTTACAATTAGCCTTCGATATTTGGCTGATTTAAGTATAACGTCCGCCATTTTGGATTTTACCGGAAGTGAGACATTTTTTTCAAATGCCTCCCTTTCTGAAATAAAAGAGTAATAGTTGAGGAAGGTCTATGCCAAATTTCATGCTTGTAACAGGATGTGCACAATTCGTCTGAAATATGCTTGTAGCCGCCGGACTATTATGCATAATAAGTGAGAAATTCACATGGCTAACCACTTGATATATTTATTAAGCAGTCTCTGAACCATGAAAATTAGGTTAAGGACATTTGACATATGACTAACGGAAATCTTGTAACATAAGGTATCTGCATACAAGATATGGAGCATCTCTCGCATACCGCACTTTCCGGCGCAGCCAGGCGATACAAAAAAATACCCATTTTAGATTATTCTGATTCTGGGCTTCATTGCTTGTTATCAGTGAAAAATGAAAGAAATTAGGTTTTGAGTGGAAATGAGTGGATTTTTTTTTGGTATTTATTTTAGGTTTTTTGAGTGGAAAATTTGGGAATTTATTCAAGGGATTATGTACAAGTTAGTAGAGAATATGATAGAATCAATGTGCTTTCACTCTGGAACTATAATTAATATATGTTTAAATAGTCTAACTTTAATAACAGTAATGCTGCGTTTGATTCAAGTTCGTGGCACATTTTATCGAATCAATTATCTATCACTTTCATTAAAAATAATGATGTACAATCCATTTAAAATTTAATAAATTATATAAATGTATATGTATAATGTATTGGCAATTGTTGTTAATACTTTCAAAATGTTGTTTTTTTCTGTCAAATTAACAAAATGTTTAAAGGAGTGGTTGTTTGGTTATGTTCTCATTTGGTGAGGTTTTCTTTATCACAGGTTCTCCGTGAAAACTTATTCGCAGTATATAATAACATCATTGGAAAGTAATATTTAATTAATTATATTCATATTTACTTTTGCCGACAATCCCATACTGGAAACTCGGGACACCTGAAAAGAAAACATTATTATATTACACAAAGTATTTTAATTAGTAACACATATGACTTTGTCATACACGTAGCAAGCAATTTCAGACAAAATTAACCTCGATTAGGACACCACTCGCCCCATATCTAACAGATACAAAGAAATCGAGCACACCTCGGTTGTTACAAAAATCTTGGTTTTATTTTCCACAAAATTCCCTTAATTTTTCTATTCAATCAATGAAACAATAAAATATATAATGCTGTGCACGAAGTTTCCCCTTGGTATATGTAAAAATTTACCTATCTTTATTATTCATTATTTTTGCTGTTTTTTGGTACTATTATAGTTTGTCGTAACTCACATGACTACAGAAGGGGTCATAATCCTTTCAACAACACGTGCCTCCAGCTAGAAACCTCATGCCACACTTCAATGATTTATCATCTATAAATACGTCTCCTCCAACTAAAACCTCCTGACACAAAAACTAATAAAAAAAATAACATCCAGCTTACCTCAAAATAAAAACTAAAACTTTCTAAAGAAAGAAACTAAAGTCTCACCGGCGGTAGCAAAGAAAGAGATAGAACAGTGGCGTGTGGCATCGGACGGTGATTGCAACTCGAAAAGTAAATACATACATGTGTTCTCGTTACAAAATAGTCAACTCAAACACACCTGAACATAAACATGTGTACTCTACTTTCTCTTTTCATTGAGATTATTGCCTATTTTTAGGATTTTTCATAAAAATAAATGCAGAGACGCAAATGAATGCTTTATTCAGATCAATCTTTTATCTTTCTATAGATTTTTTTCGATGGAATTCATGAATATGGACCCCCAACAAAATCCACAAGTTTTTGAATCTACCATACTATTTAGTGGAAATTTATCTTGAATTTTATCTAAAAGTTTACAAATACCTCGAACCTCCATACTATAAATAAAGTATAAACACGTTTATTCGATGCAAAAATTCATACATTATGAACCTAAATTAAACTTTTAAAGTTCATGGAAACAGTCGTAAACGATTCAAATATACCAACTTGGCTATTATTACTAAAGGAAGTTACCTTTAACTTTAAGGGGTGTAATGGTTTTTGTCTGAGTCAGAAATTTTTATCCTTTATATTAAATATTCTTTATTTTAAGTTTTTCGACACTATCAATCATTTTTTTTTCTCTTCTAAATTTGATACTATATGGGAGATATATGGGATAACATAAAAAACATAAAATTATTTTAAATGTCAACACTGGATAGCAGACTGTAAGAGAAAGCCGTCCGTTGTGTGGGAATAATTTCCTTCAGAAATTGAAAATAGTAGAAAAGAACTATACCTTATTTTTTTAGAGAAATAGAGAAAATCGAGAAAAAGGTAAAACTCGTACGGTTTGTATGTAAACGTAAATTTGACATCACCAGCACCGCCCAAGCAATCGGATGAATAGATGTTCGCCTGGGAAAATAGCCTTCTCCAAGTGAACAGTACGACGGAATCATATCCGGACTCCTTTTTTGTCGTTTTCTCCCAAAATAACTCAATAAGAATGGATGACAAATGCGACTATGCATGTTACTCATAGGACACGGACCCATGATGATTGATTTATTGTGGAAGGAAGAGAAGCGACACCCAAAATGAGGTCTTCTCGTTTAAAATTGATACTTGTTGCATATTTTTTTCCTAAATTGGTGCATAATTTAAAAAAAAAAACATTTGACATTATGAAGATGTAGATATAGCATATAATTTACCACCAATGGAGTATATTTCTTTTTCTTTCACAAATAAGTATAGAGCTAGATATGGACAATGCCCCCCTTTTTCTAATTTTCCATATGCATGAGTAGAATTCCACATACTTTAGATTTGACAAACAGTGATGTTGACATACAACTTGAAATTGTTAGGCTGTCTGTAAGACATATAAATGATGTTCCCGGCTGACCAAAAATGATTAAGACCAACTTCCTATCCTTTTCAGACTATTTATTGAAAAACTTAAAATCCCGTGACTATGCACACCTCCATTAAACGTATGAACGTCATACAAAATAATTAAGCTGTATATCCTACACTGTAGGAGGAGATAGCCGGACAAACCATGATAATATCATTCTGCAGCTAGTACCGAAAAAGTCCAACTACGTGTGATTTTCAGAATAATTAAAAGAAATCAAAATCATGTGACCATGCAAACCACCATTATGTGTATGAATATCCTTCAAAATATTAAAGCTGTACCTCCAAAACTATAGGAGGAAATAGCCGGACAAACCATTATCTCTTCATGCAGGGAGAACAAAAAAACTGACAACCCTGTATTTGAGACTTAGCTTGGATAAGGAATGTTAATATCTACAATGTAACTCTCGGTGAAATTTCTTTAAGAACATGCTTAGTTGACTCATTGGCAATCATACCACATCTTCTTTTTTATATTCACTTGAGAATTGAGAAGTTGAAAATAAGTGACCATAATTTAGAAATAGAAAACGGTCGTTATCATAAAATTTCTAAAAACAAGAGGGACATTTTTTTGAATGTCACCCTCTCTTACTGACCAATCAAACCTCGATAATTTAAAAGGACATGTCACAATACATTGAATTATAACTTTTCAATCATCTGTCAAACATAAAAGTAGTCCGAGATTACTCTGACGTCCAACGACTGTTTTGCCAGAAAAGCTGGGGCCGTGGTCCCACGGCCCAAGCTTGTCTGGCAAAACAGCCGTTGGAAGTCCCACGGCCCCAGCTTGTCTGGCAAAACAGCCGTTGGACGTCAGAGTAATCTTGGACTAAAATAAAAGTAAAAACACATCTTGCTTCATTTCTTGTGAGATTAATCTGTAACATTGTAATATATTTGACGTTATAGCAAAATACTTTGAATAAAGGATTCAACCGGCAATACTTATAGTAGATTCAGTACAATAAGTTAAATAACACATACATGTAGTTGAGAGGGTAATACTAGAGCGGATTGGTATCCCTCGGAAAACATTGTCAACCTTGACCTCAGTTGACAATGTTTTCTCGGGGTAACAATCTGCTCTATTACCCTCTCAACTATGTGATATTTATATAATGTGCATATGCATGTCCATTAAGACATAATCAAAAACAAAATAGTGGTCTCCGATCGCGAACAGGACCAAAAAATGAACTGCCACACGAAAAGAAATGTTCAGTATGAAAGCGGAGTAACTGCATGAGAACTCACAGGTACAAATATGTGTGTACCTTTTATTTGTGCAATCGTTGGCTCATGTCAGGCTAAAACAAAAAAATAAGCACAAATAAGCAACCAATATTAACGAAAACTTACGAATTTCTGTCTAAATAGCCATAAATGGCTTGTGCACTCACCCACTAATACAAACGATTTGAACAAAATATGTACAATGTATTGTGTACTCAATATTTATACTGATTTTTTTTAATTTCGTCTCTTACCTGTGCACTCAACTTTTAGGATTTTGAAAGCTTTAAAGATCCAGTTTCATTCAAGTCTGTCAAGCTTCGGATATCATAAGCGTGAATGGTATACGCGTATTTACTACCGGTGAAGCGTCTTACTTCTACATTCACTATACCCATACAATGAAGTCTTCTTTCCTGTTGAACCTCATCCACTTCAACATACACAATGTATACCCAAGATCGTTGTCACCTCATAGGTCCCTTAGTGTTCGGTTTTATAAGTTTTTATATAAGAATACTTTTAAACCAATAATAGTGTCATATTTGAACACATAATTGTATTTTGAACAACAATATTCGTTGCTATCGGGTAATTATATATGTTTTTAAAAGTATGCTTCACCACAGCTGACTGCACATTGCACTGTGTCATCGCCATCGGAAATGGGGTACCAATGAAGCGGAGAGAAAAAAACAAATAAAATAAACAAGGTAAGACAAATGATTATATTGATACTATATATTTCTACAGAAATAATGAGGTTTGGACTTTGAAATGATTTTTATCTATATAAATAATGAAACTATATTGAATAAATGGAAAACAGAATTTCAGAACATATACAATACGGATAATGCCGCTTCGAATTTCGACAATGAATTTTATAGGCAAGTTTCAACACACAAATCGTCATTAGAGGACAAAATGCTTGAACCGCTTTATAATGGAAATCAAGAAATAAATACGACTATAACTATCGAAGAAATTAGACAGCTTGTGTACAAAACAAAAAAAGGCAAAAGTTGTGGTATAGATAGTATTCCATACGAAGTACGGACCTATAGTGGCCGTGATTCATTCATTGTTCCAACTGATTTTTGAAACCGGGATCATTCCGTCTGTTTCGAGGAATTAGTTTACTTTCTTGTATATCAAAACTGTACAGTGCATTCATAAACAGTCGATTATCATCATATTTAGAGTCGATATTTTAGCAGACGAACAAAATGGTTTTCGCTCCGATCGATCGTGTGAGGATCATGTATTTACTCTTATTGCTGTATCGAGAAACCTCAAGACTTCATTTGCAACTTTTATTGATCTTAAGAAAGCGTTCGATTTTGTTGACCGATATTTGCTGTTATATAAGCTTTTGTTAAATTACATTGATGGGGAAATTTACAACTCGATTAAAAACATTTACCTTAGTACTCCTGCTTGTGTTCGTGTTTGTATGCAGTTCTGGGGTTAAACAAGGGGGTAATTTATCCCCGACGTTATTTTCTATTTTTATCAACGATCTGATAGAGGAAGGAAAGTCTCGGACTTGGTGTAAATTTTGGCGACTCACCGCTTTCGTTACTTTTATAAGCGGACGACATAGTCTTATTGGCACCATCCGAAACTGACATGCAATGTATGCTTGATAAAGTCCATGAGTGGTGCAACTGATGGCGTGTTTTGATAAATACAGAGAAATCAAAAGTTATGCATTTTCGTCCGTCTCGATTTAAAAGAAGTGAGTTCCAGTTCAAAGTCGGTGACAATCTACTTCAAGTAACTGACACATACAAATACCTCGGTGTAACTTTTCACGACCTAAAGGACTTTAAAGATAATGCAAATAGACTATCGACAGGGGCGGATCCAGGATTTTCAGTTAGGGGGGCGCAAATTTTATTTTCGCCGAGCGGGGCGAGGCGAAAAAATTTTGGAGGTTGTTTTAGGTAAAACTATTGACATATTCTTCTAAAGGGATGAAATGTAGATATCTCGAACTATTGTGTGGTAAAATTAGCGATAAATGAATGTTTCAAGCTGAAACCGCCTTAATCCACACCTGACAACAATCTACAGATAGACGGGCGGACAGACGGACGCAAAGTGAGAGGAGACAGATCACAATTGCTCACCTGACCAATATATTTTTCAAATGAAAATTTCTACTTTTACCAGCGATTTTTAATTGTCTTTTCATACTATCTGTTTTTTACTTTTTTGATTTTCGGAGGTCGTGACCGACTTCACTGTGTTCGCCATAAACTAAAATAAGTAAAGAATGAGATGCATTTACGCAGTTATGATTTTTTTCTTTGGATCACAAGCATACAGTAATACGGTACATAATTCGGCTAAATATTTAGGTTGCAAGTGAGAAATAAATATAGACAGTCACACAGAGATACAAATTAATAAACTAACCTTTCGCTTAAAACAGTATTTCTATCTTTCATTACAGTACCGATATAATAAAAAAACAAATCTCGCTGCTTTCTTGATGAAATTGTGAAAGTGAGTAAGGGATGTTTTGGAACTTCAATTTTCAAACAAATTGATGATAAAAACCGCAAACACAACGTATTTTTTTCTTCTTTTAACTGCTAAAAAACCTATTATAATTGTCAGCAAACGCAGCTCCGCGTTTGACACCTTCCTTCCTTTGAAATTATTTATAGAACTTTAATAAAGCGTAGGTCAGTTGATAAGTAATCACGTTGATTCAATCTGTTAAACTGACTGTTTTATATACTTCAATTTGTCACGTTAAAAAAGATTGAATGGTCTCTTCTGATACTAAAATATGTTGAAGTCAAACTATGCTTTGCAAATTTTAGGGGGGGGGGGGGGCGCACGCCCGCCACGCCCCCGCCTAAATCCGCCCCTGATCGGAAGCTGGAGGTAGAGCTCTAAATTAATCATCTAAAAGACGTTGGAATTAAAACTTTTGAGAAACTTTTTACCTCGTGTGTAGTACCAGTGCTTGACTACAGCTCTCCAATCTGGGGATACAAAGACTTCGTTTGCTTTAATCAAATCGAGAACAAAGCAATTCGTTATTTTCTTGGAGTCCATAAATTTGCACCAACATTGGCAATAAACGGTGAAGTTGGTTGGGTTAACGCAAAGGAACGACGATGGTGCAATATGATAAGGTATTGGAACAAATTTATATCAATAATAATAATTTTATTTGCAAAAATACACCCATATGGGTCAAGCAAACACAAATACAACATTTAATACAGACAGTGAAGAATTACAAATATAAACATAAAAAAAACATAGTTATAAATGGTAATTAATGTAGCCTTTGATGGACATGGACCTCATTTTCGCAATTCTAATGATTGCTTTATAAAGTCACCAATTTCTGTCAAAAGCTCAGATTTAGGATTTAAAAGTTGTTTTAGCTTTAAAAGTGGTTGATAATTTGTAAAATCAGGATTTAAATTATAAATCTTTAAAAATAAGCAATCTCTTAAAGTTGAGTTTAATTTGCAGTATAGTAAAAAATGGTATTCGTCATCAATTTTATTACAAAGTTTACATAACCTTTGATCTCTGGGTACATTTTTATATCTTCCCATTTCAACTTCTAGGTTATGATCACTAACCCTTAATTTAGAAATTAATTGTCTGGTTTTAAAATTTGATTCTTTTAGTAAATAATTTTCAATTTTTATCTCAGTTTTTATTTGACCATATAGAAATAATTTCGAACTGTCTGTTATAGAAGAAAGTTTATTCAAGACTTTTTTTGTATAAAATTCATGTGATACCTGTTTAAACTTCATCTTTAAGGAATATTTAATTTTATTGTATGGTTTATCACAAGTTTCAAAATCTTTAGCATTTAATCCAGTCTCTTTAAAAATATTTAGAGCAAATGTATACCAACTATGAAAACCATCATTATGCAGGGACTTATTTAATTCATAGGCTTCTTTTAACAGAGGATTAATATCATGGGTATGAAATCTACAGAAATATAGCATAACTTGTGGTTTAATAAATGAAGCCATAGAAAATCTGCCCAGTTCTGTTTTGGCTGAAATATTACATGCAGTTTTCCTAAGTCCTAGGACAGATTTACAGTATTTATTATGAATCATTTCATAGCAAAATTTATCTTCTAACGACAAAGTATCACAAACAGAACCATGTTGTTCTGAACGTTTCAAAGATTTAAACATGGATAAGTAATCTTCCATAAACCATACCTCACTATTATATAATAAAACAGGTCTTATTAAGACATCAAAAAGTTTGCATGATAAATTAACAGGGATGGATTGAAAGTTAGAAAATCTACTTTTTAAAGCAAATAGGACCTTCAATCCCTTTTTTGATAGTTCTTGGATAGCATTTTTAAAATTACCCTTATAGTTAATAATGTTTCCTAAAAAATTGTATTCTTTAGTTTCATTTAATTGGATGTTTTTATAGCATACCACAGGGGTGGGAGAAAATTTATTCTGAAACGTCATAACTTTAGTTTTTTTAGTATTAACTGTTAATTGCCAGTCATAGCAGTACTTCTCTAGTTTATTTATTGCATTCTGGAGTCCTATATGTGAACTTGACATTATAACCAAATCGTCTGCAAAACTTAAGCTGGACAATTCAGATTTTTGAAGGACTAAAGGTTTACAAGTATTGTCAAAAATCTGATGTATATCATTAATAAAACAATTAAAAATAGTATCAATGGACGAAACTCGTATATGTAAACGCGTCTTTAATTGGGACTACGAAAAATGCACGAACAATTGGTCATTCGAAGTGAAAAACATCATGTCAGTTATAGGACTAGAGGGCAATTTTATTACTAAAAACACCTGCGATTTATTGATATGTAAAACATTGCTAAAAGATAAATGATTCATAAATACTCCGCAGATTGGCAGAAAGGTTAAACAAATTTTCCGAACCTACGAACATACAGGCTCATAAAAGATGAATACTGCTGTGAACAATACACAAATATAGTTTTCAAATTGAATCAACACATATTCAGTTTGTATATATATACGATAATGATTATTTAAATGTATTAGAGTGATGCTTGTCAGGTAAAATCAATTGTATTGGTTTTTAAATATATGTACTTAAAACTATTGTTTGTTTAAAATCATTTGATTTTTACCCTGGTCAAGTGAGGCTGTTTATATGCAGGGGTACTAAGGTATTTATATATCAGGAAAGGATTGAATAAAAATATTTGTTATCGTTTAAAAAAAAAATGCAAAATTTATTTGTATTGGATTATTGGCACAATGGAAAAGTAAAATTAAAAACCGATTGTTCAAAAAACAGTTGACGGTCTTTCCACATCTATTTTATAAATTATTGACGAGAAGCTACTTTCGTTTAATTGAAAGCTACTTTTAGCGTCCAAGTATAGGTTTCTTCATACTGATTCAATAAATAAATATTTCTATATAAGTGAGATAATTGTCAACTTCCGGTTAAAAAGATCCCGATTCCTGACTCAAATGATAGCTTTATAATGTGTTGTGATGTTGTAATCAATCTATTTATTTGTACCATCTGTATGTAATATTGTATTGTACAATTTTGATTTGTGATTCGTTGAATCTTTAAATGTAACAATTTATTCTTTAGGGAGCTACCATTTGATTTTTATGGGGGGGCTAGGATGAAATTTGAAAAAAATAGGCAGGACAGGAGTTTTGAGTAAAAAAAATGGCAGGATGAGCATATTGGCAAAAAAAAAAGCAGGATGACAATTTGGGTAAAAAAAGTCAGGATAAACTAGTAAAAAAAAAGGCAGGACCGAATAAAGTAAAAAATAAAAAGGCAGGACAGAGATTACAACTAAAAAAAAAAAGCAGGACAAAATTTTTCATCCTAGCCCCCCCATAACAATCAAATGGTAGCTCCCTTGTCAAAGATATAAACAATGTAATTTGAACGTCTTTGATTACTTTGTCACTGTTGTTCAAAACGAATGTTGAATGTTGAAAACGAATGGTGAATGTTGAAAACGAATGTTGAATGTTGAAAACGAATGTTGAATGTTGAAAACGAATGTTGAATGCTGAAAACGAATGTTGAATGTTGAAAGTTGAAAATTTAATGTTGAAAACGAACGTTGAATTTTGAAAACGAATGTGGAATGTGGAAAACGAATATTGAAAGTTGAAAATTGGAATATTGAACACGAATGTTGAATGTTCAACGAATGTTGAATGCAGAAAACGAATATTGAAAGTTGAAAATCAAAACTGTTGAAAACGAATGTTGAATGTTGAAAGCTGAAAATTTAATGTTGAAAACGAACGTTGAATTTTGAAAACGAATGTTGAATGTGGAAAACGAATATTGAAAGTTGAAAATTGGAATATTGAACACGAATGTTGAATGTTCAACGAATGTTGAATGCAGAAAACGAATATTGAAAGTTGAAAATCAAAACTGTTGAAAACGAATGTTGAATGTTGAAAGCTGAAAATTTAAATGTTGAAAACGAATGTTGAATGTTGAAAGTTGAAAATTGAATGTTAAATGTTGAAATCGGATGTTGAATGTTGAAAATAGATTGAAGAATTTTTTTATTTTTTTTTAGATTGAATGTTAAATGTTTAAATCGGATGTTGAATGTTGAAAATGGATACAAGAAAAAAAAATCAATGTTGAATGTTGAATGTTGAATATTAAACGTGACGAACTTGACATCCGCCAGATTTTGTATGTATATAGCTCTGTTAGTTTAATTACTATGCTTATATGTTTTATGTATCTTATAACTTGACTGTCCCTTTGGTATCTTTCGTCCTTTTATCTCCTTGCATAAATCTGCATTGAGTGGCTTTTTGTATTCTACAGTAAACCATGTTTCATGTATAATGTAAATATCATTTGTATTATCAAAAGTCCATTAATTCTGGTATTATTCAATACAAATATTCACAAAATATTGAATATTAAGGCCGCATTTCTTTATAATCAAAATATTTCAAGTTAGACAACAAATGGAAGTTTTTAACGACCTTGACTGGCTATACAGCCCTTGCATGGTCGGTCAAGTTAGATACATGGTATATATATGTTAGCGGTAATAAGTGAAATTAGGCATTAAGCTTAAATCCTAGGCAATAAGCTAATGCCTAGGCATTAAGTCTATTGCCTAAATAATGTTAGGCATTAGTCTTAAATCCTAGGATTTAAGCTTAAATCCTGAAAAATGTGTGCAGGCTTTAAGCTTAATGCCTAAAATATAAATGCGAGTAAATAAAAGACATTTATTCATTTAAATAAAAAAAACATTTGTTACATAATAACATTATAAGAACTGAATTTTAAAATGTCATCTACCGAAAACTAGATAGAAATTTGTGTTAAAATCATTTGTTATCACAAGTTGTGGAACTGTTAAAAAAGAAAGTTTATTTATCCAATTAAAAATAAATTTGAAAATGGTGTAAACAAATTTCATATATTTAAATTTAGTCTACTTTTTATCAATTCAAAGCAGCTCGACAAGTGATGGGTAAAAAATTTCAAATAATTATCATAGCTATTTTATAGAATCTCCAGCACTCCCTTGATACTATCACTTTATTAAAATCTTTTTTTATTTTTTGTAATGTCACATTCGGGATTAAAATTTCAGGAAATCAATTTTCGGCTCTCCCTTGACACCATTTGCGAGTATGGTCTTGAGGAAACAATGATAGTCCGTCGGAAGGGGACGATAACTGGCTGACCCGTGTTAAGAGAGAGCCATATCTCTTGCACATTAAAGACACCCTTGTAGATTTCGAAAAAGAGAAGGCTAATGCCGTTACAAGGCAGAACTCGCACCTGCAAAGTAGAAAGGGATTAATATAAGTTGCAAAACTTGAATCCCAATCCACTATAAATAAATTTGTTTAAACTATTGTCACATAAAAGTATGAGTTAACTTGAAGGATGAACACCTCTGAGGAGTCAAACATTTCTAGAATTAAACTTTTTCTTAACCTGATTTCTGGGTTTATATGACTGTAAACAATAATTGGTGAAAAAAAATCTTATGATCTCTTATGGTGGCGCACTTTTGTTTTGCTACAGCCCTTTGAAAGTACCCAATTTAAATTATTTTCAAATTTTCATCAATTTTTACATATTTTTGGGCTATTATCGTAAAAAATAAATATCCAATATTTTTGTATCGTATTTTCTGTAAATTAGTGATTTCCTCTGTTTTAGTACAAAATGCATATTGTTTCAGCATTTTGTTTTAAATAATTGAAAAATTACATATCTAAGAATTTTGAAAAGAAAAAAGTGATAGGATGTACATTTGTTCATGTTTCTGGTATATTCATTTTTGCACCTTCACCCGTTTTCTAAAACTTTTGCTAAAAATACTGAAAATTTGTTACTCAAAAACATTTTATTATAAATACACGATTTTTCACAGAAGTTTGATTATAACATTTTTATTTTTATTTTGATATTTTCCACTAGTATCACATGTTTTGGAAATAATTCCAGAACGAGACTAAAACGTCAGAAAAAAACATCCTTAATTCTGATTTTTAACTTCTAAAATTACTAAACAAAATATGAAGATCTGTCAAATGAATGTATGGAATACTTATAATAGTAGGAATATAATTAAGAAACTACTTTATATGAAGAATAAATCACTAGATAAAGATAAATTCTAAAGTTCACTTATTGCCTAAAGTTATGTTCGGCAATAGGCTGAATACTCATCATCAGATTTCAGGCAATAACTTAATGCCTAGGCGTTAGCTTATTGCCTAGGATTTAAGATCAATGCCTAATTTCATACCGCCATCTTAGATTGTACAATCACAGTAAAAAATCGGTCAGGTTATTTGACTAAATCTGCAAATTTGGAAACAGATTTGCAACTTAAAGGTTAGATTGTTTAATTATATATAGAAAACTTGGTACTTTATTGTATAATTCAGAATATTTAAACAAAATATATACATTTTTTTGGCTTTTAGAATCATTTTTTCAAAATGAGCCATTTAAGGGAAGATAACTCTTTTAGTAAAAAAAATTATACTGGACTAATAGAGAAATTTTTTCTTTTTACTTGTAGCAAGAAAACAAATTCGGTGACACCATTTTTTCTTTTTATTTTCTTAAAATATATTACAACACCTATCTTTTCACAATTTATTTCAAAGTTCTATCACATCGATTTTTTTTTTATGCACAAAAATGTGTTTTCTATGAACAATCTAACCAAATTTAGGCAATTTTCAACGACTCATAGCTTGAAAGATAGCACATTACATTTTTCAGAAGAGCATAGTAAAATTATGGTTTTACTGAACCTGTTTGACTTTTCAATACAGCCTGCACATGCTGTTGGTAAACAGACTTTTCACAAACTTAGAAACAAATACTTCGTTTAATCAGGTTGTAGTGAGAAACAAATGTAGCGTTTGTACTAACAAACGACAAACTACAGACGCATTTTTATCGTTTGCATCGTTTGTCAAAGTTTATGCAAACTTTGCAAACGTATGTTTGAAAGAAATAATCAAACATGTGTGCGCTTAGCCGTTTGCTTCGTTTGTGTTAGAAAGAACCTACCTTGTGGGGACAACCAAGAATAGTTCCAGTTATATAAATGTTTTCAACGTGCAAATAAGATAGTTTCTGAACGTAATACTAGTACATATGTGTCAGACGGTTTAATGGGATGAATTTTATTGTTGAATAAATTTAAATTAGTATAACAATATTGTAAAGAGTTGCCGTGGTTAATGTTAAAAATTCAATTTAAAAGATATTATTTGAATATATTAAACTTCAATGGGAACGTCTTGCTGTGAGATAAATATATTTTAATGCGTGTCCCTAAAGCTAATATTATACACTATAAAAGGGAAATTAGTAGCATGTATTTTGTAATATTTTATTTAGGTGAACTTTTTTGTTTTTGTTTCTGTTACATTGCTGATACCGTGAACTGGATATTACTACTGCAAATTTCATCATTTTAATTCCACATGATAGAATAGAATTGGAGGACATCTAGACCAGAATTGATTAATGAAAACAAACAAAAATGGAAGAGGTGGTAATCTTGGGTCTTAATTTTTGAAGACCCAAATATTGCAAAATACTTGTCCTACCTCCATGACAAATATGTTATTGTCCCCGCAGGTAAAGCACCAAACAACATCGTTTTTGTGTGTAAATGTCATTACATAAACTGCTTGATAAATATGTTATGTACTAGTATTAATAATTCACTGGGAACTTCGAAGACTAACTAAATGGTGTCTAGACTAAAATACACACGCATTGCAGAAATACATTATCGTGTTCACGCATCGGATATATATATTGTTTATTTTAGACTTTTATAATTTGGATATAAGTTTTAGTATTTAATAAGTCGAATATTGGAATTTGAGTCCAAACGGTGAACAGGTATTTGTCAACGAATGCCCTTTAAACGAGTCCAAAAGCGATTTATTGATTTACCTTAATTTAACAAGGTCGTCAAATTGTTTACTATTTTTTCCTTATTCCATATTCGATACTGATTTATCCTTTGTTATTCTTGAAATTATAACTAATTCGCTTTTATATGTTGCTATCCTCTGAATGCTTTTTTTTCTTTTCTCTTCTTAACGCTTATGGAAGATATTGGTTTTTATGAGGTAAAATAACCCTGTTAAATTGTATGGACCCGTTTGTGTGCTTGACTAAACATGTACTCAGTTATCAAAACCTTGACCAGATGCACACCTTCAATACATGTAGAAACAGCAAGCAAAGTGAATGGGGAGTTATCCGGAAATGCTATGCACCTTTTATTCAAATTTTAGAATAATTGTCTTTAAAGGTCAGTAATTCCTTAAGGGATTGATTGACATTGTGTTCATATAAACCTTTTTGTAAATCTTACTTTGCTGACAATGTTTGTGTTTACAGTTTATCTTATCATTAATAATAATTAAGATAATAACTAAACCTTCAAAATTTCCTTAAAATTACCAATTCAGTGGCAGCAACAAAACAATGGGTTGTTAGATTCATCTGAAAATTTCATGGATGATAGAAATTGACCTTATGAACAATTTTACTTCATATCGTATTTGCTCTAAATGCTTTAGTGTTTGAGATATAAGCCAAAAACTGCATGTTATGTTTTATTTTTATCCATGGTGGCCGTGTTTTTAGACGAAACCGAAAATAAAACACGAATTTTATTCAAAATACACAATGGATCATACAGCGAAAGTTTGGTAGGAATTGGTTCTGTAGTTTCAGAGGAGAAGATGTTTGAAATAGTTTACACCAGACGAACGACACAGACAACGACGGACGCCAAGTGATGGCAAAAAAACCCTGACCACATGCACACCTTCAATATAATATGTACAAACAGCCAACAAAGTGAAAACTTCATGGCATTCAATCTGTAGGTTAAGGTATCCGGAAATTCTATGCACCTCGTATGCAAGAATATACTCTAATATTAATTGCTTTGTTCAGCACATATGGATATGACCGCAAAGATTCAGCCCTGAACAGTTTGGGCAAAAATCAACACAATATGCACGCTTGATATAGGTCTGAATTTGGATTGTCGTTAAATATTTGACACACAACAGGTTTCTTACACAGAATGACTGCAGCCAAAGAACTTAGAATTGATTATGTGATGTGAATTTATAATCATTTTTTTTTGCTTTTGTGCAATACACTTTGCTGTTAAGATTTGCCCCCCCCCCCCCCCCCCCCATTGGCATTTAAATTAGAAAGATCATATTATAAGGAAGGTGTATAGTTAATTGAACTTCAACTTCATCAAAAAACAAAAATAACATGTGGTATAAATGCCTATGACAACTCTGCTCGGGAGATGAATGTTATATAATTCAGAAATTTCTTTGAATCTACAATTTATAAACCAAGGTGAAACAAACAAAATTACTTAGATAATGACCAATTTAAATCTTTATTTAGTGTTAGACTATTGAGCAATAGGTTTAGTTTGGACAGAATAAGCTTTTTCAACCATCATAAGGCTGAATTATTATAAAAGTTTTCAAACAATATAAGCTGCAGCCAGATAGTAATACATGTACCTATAATTAGCATTCTACCACTTTCATTGCAATTGACACTAAGCAATAGGCGAAATTTCACATTAACAGATCAATTACTCCAGATTTTTTTTCAAACCAGGATCATTTTTAAAAGATCCATTAAATTGAACTTAATTCACAACATCACAGCTTAGTATATTTTGTGGATACAGTGTTTCCGCTAACATGGAAGCTTCTAAAACAAACAGATTCTTCATAGTAAAATTGTAATTATTATGTCTTTAAACTTTATGTCTACCATGTTGTTACTCATTTTCCATATCACAAATGCAGAGATATGCTTTATCTTCTCATCCCATTTATTGCTACATTTTCATTTAACAAATAGTATTAGTCATACCTGTCAATCTGTGACGATGAAAATGCAGGTCAGTATTTGGGTCAATTTTCCTTATCGACATGATCAAAGTTACCAAAATATCAATGCATGTACACTTGGTTAAGTCATTTTAAATCTTGTTGGACTTTTAAAAGATTTTTATAAATTTGTCTTATGTTCTTTACTTATTGTGATGATGTTATTCAACCTCAAACATCAAATACTAGGGTATGGATTTATTTTTCAAAATAAATTTTAAATTGTTGAAGACCGGCTATTTAGTTTTAAAAATCACATCTTAAAAATCATATATGGAAGTTTTTAACGACTCTGACTGGCTATATACAGCCCTTGCTCAGTTGGTCATAAAAATCTTACATTGAAATTAGACTATCATAAAATATAGTAATACAGTTAAAGGAAGTATAGACATGATAGATGAATAAAATAATTTTCAACTTTTTAAAAAAAAATTGTATAAAGGTATAAAAATAATGAAAAGTTATATTTCAATATGTATTTAATCTTTTTCACCCAAAAAACCTAAATATAAGGAATAATTTTGCGGTCTCTAAAAACACCGCAAAGGACCTCCTTTGTGCACAAAGGAGCACTAAGGACCACAAAGAAATTTGATAAGAGCACAAAGGACCCGAAATTCCCTTTAAAGCATAAAATTATCATAATTACTGAAGAAAAATGTAAAAAAAGTAAATTAATTTCAATAAAAATTGCGATTTTTATAATGTACGATTTGGTGTTGTCACCGGTATCGGTTTGCAACCGACATCATATCCGGGCTATGCGATAAACCAGTTATAATATTATATAAACAGAGAGTATATATCTCTGATTTTAATGATAAAAACGTCAATTAGTATGTTTAAAATTTTTTGTTGTAATAAAGAGACTTTACCAAAACTACGAAAATTATGTAAGTATTAGCGAGCACAAAGGACCACAAAGTAGTTTGATAAGTGCACAAAGGAACTGAAATTATTTATGAAATGGGGGAAGTGATTTCCAACGAAATAATATTGATTTTTTCACAAATAAAAACCCGTCTCGAGTTAAATTGGTATTAAAGTTGAAGATTTACGAACCGAGTTCTGTAATCGGTATATACGGATGTATTGAAAAATATTGAGAAAACACAAACATATGATGTAAATACAGACTGGACATGAAATCGAAAATAAATAAATAAAGCAAACACTGTTTGTCAAGATTTATATCCATTTGAAAATTTAAAGATCTTGCGACAAGTTTAGGATATCTTTACTTAGACCTTCATAAGACAGTTTCAAGTAAGGTCTGAAATATTTCCGAGGAGGTAAACGGGCAGAAAGTCACAAATTTGATAGGACAAAAAGTCAAATATTTTTTTGATAATTGTTAAATATATTTTGAAATATTTTCATATTTTTTAACATATATTCATTTCTAAGTTTAGAAGCTCATTAACCTTGATAAATGAAAATGTATTAATTTTTTAATCATGCAGAGGATATATATTTATTGGCAAAATGAAGCCATTTAAGCCTCGTTGATATTTTGTTTTCGTTACAATTATTTAATAATTAATGATATTTATTGAATAAATTTTTATTACAAAGTTGCTTCATAAATAAAACTTCAAGAAAAATACATTTTTTTTTCAAAAGAAGTAATTTTGAATGGTGACAAAAAAGGGGAAGTAAAATTGAGAATGGAAATGGGGAATGTGTCAAAGAGACAACAACCTGACCATAGAAAAAAACAACAGCAGAAGGTCACAAATAGGTCTTCAATGTTGAAATATGTTTGTAAAACAACAGTGCAAATTATTTACTACCTAAAGCTAAGGTAATTGGTGTTAATTAACAGTGTGTTTGGCATTAAAGCTGTCCGGCGTTTTACGTTTCCGCAAATTGGCATTACTTTTCCGCGAAAAAAAGATGACGTTTCCGGAAAAAAAAGTTTACGTTTCCGCAAATAAATATCTTACTTTTCCGCAAAAAAAGTAACTATTCCGGAAAATATAAATAACTACTTTTCCGCAAATAATTAAGGAATACGTATTGATCGAAAGCAAAGCTATAATAAAAAATAAATATGTATTAAAGACAAATCCCTCTATTGTTTATGCGCATATACAAGAGCAACAGTACTATGCCGTCAGCG
Source organism: Mytilus trossulus (assembly GCF_036588685.1). Taxonomy (NCBI): domain Eukaryota; kingdom Metazoa; phylum Mollusca; class Bivalvia; order Mytilida; family Mytilidae; genus Mytilus; species Mytilus trossulus. Next base: position 47,657,858 of record NC_086380.1, on the reverse strand, counting down.
ATTTATGACGTCGCAGTTTCCGCGAACTGGAAACGTTTAATAGAGTTATTCCTCTTTGAGCCGATGGACAGAGTAACAATCGTTTTGCCGAGAAGAAAATGAAAATTGTTTTTATATATTAGACATGTTCCAGAATTGGATAAAATAGGAAAAATGAAGAGAGTCAACTATACAGCAAACTCACAACAAAAAATACACAAAAATGACTGTAAAGAAACGAAACAGAATCTGGATACTCGATAACAAGATGAGCCAATCAAATTATAATATAATACTTTTTTCATGAATTTTCTACATGTATCGACTGTCGTAGGTTCTTAATTATATCGATACTTTTACAAATCATTAAGAAAGTCCGAAAATCATCATTTATTCTGGTCATGTCCTCAAAATTCAATGTATCTTTAGCAACAGGTACATTACGTACCTATATATCGATATGGCAAATTGCACTGACATATTTTGAATGTGTACGGCACTTACATTTTTACATGAATATAATAATAAGATTTCTGATAAACACCAACAAAACAGTAACCTAACGACGCATACATGTAAAACAAAGTACACCTAGAGAAGTTAGCATATAAGCTTCTAACATTGTAGTTTTTTTTATATGACGGCCATTTCCGAGTTTGTTCCGATTTACCAAATTTGATATATATGATTAAGGTGCGCAATTTTTGTATAAAAAAACATAATCGTGTCTGTGTTAAAAAGATGTCGGGATGAAGAATTACAGAGGAATGCATATGGAAAAAAATCAATCAAAAAAAGTTTGAGACACGAGGTCGGACTAGGTTTTATTCATACTCACGGTATGACAGCTGTATGAGTATACATAAACTTCTAGCACCATTACGGAATATTTCGATATTCTTAGATGCCGAAGGATGAATGATCAAAACAGAAATGATGATAATTAGACCCCGTTAACTCTTGCACGGAATTGAAATTAAATCGATATCTGAAATGCATCTCGCATTTTCGATCTTATAAGAACTTGTGCTTTTACGTTTAGTATACTTTCTGAAGGACGCCTCCGGGTGCGGGAATTTCTCGCTACATTGAAGACCTTCATTTGTTATAGTCTAAAAACTGTTGTATGAATATTAAATTATTGTTCCGACCGTAAAGAAGGTTAAAAATTTAAATGTATTATAGTTTAGTGTCATCTATATGACTGACTGACAGCAGCGGATAATTTATGACCAGTATTAATTTATGTGGTTCCTTTCCTTTTTGATACTTTGAAAATATTTTGAATTGTTCCGAATGGTGTGATAATTTTTAAAATAGGGGATATCTAGTCTTACCGTACAAGACTAAGTTTAGTATTAATGTCCCAAACTTGCCCCCCATTCTGCTTATTTCCTGCTACACGATGTCTTTTCCCAGTGAATATAGGGTTTTTGTATGGACAGTTTTGACATACTACATCTAGAATACAGGGGCGGATCCAGGATTTTGCAAAGTGGGTCGAAGTTTTTTTAATTCGCCGAGCGGAGCGAGGCGAACAAATTTGGGACCTTTTTTTGGCTAAAAAACATAAAATAAGTGTAAAATGCACCTTTTAAACGGTTCTTGACGTGGGGCATGTATATTTAATAGTTGCTGTTAAGTGTAAGAGTTGGACATTTTTGATGTTGTATTCTCCCCATACATAAATTGTCTATCATAAAATTATAGTATGGGTCAAAAGCTATGAACTGATATATTTGATGTGGGACTTGTCAGTAAAAAATTGACATGGACAATTCTCGCTTGTTATATGTTAAGTTAGCATAAACTCACAGATTTCTTGTTGTAAACAAGATACACGCCGCGCTATTCGATGAATTTTACAATACGAGCGACACGAGTTAAAAAAGACAAACAAGCAATTTTTATACAAATGTTTGGTTGATATGTTTTACCCAACACAATTGAAAATTAACCAAAGGCTATTAATGAGTCTGAAACGACAACGAATTTGTGAATGACGGTCGACAAATGGAGACATAAAGGCCACACCAGCAGGCAGGTTGCAGTCTGATCTTGATAAAAGTATTCGATATATCAGTTCATGCAAACCCCTGTCCCGAAAAAAAGTACGCCCGTTTTTTTTTTATTATGTTCATTTAATGCTATATTATTCTGTTGGAAATTTTCGTTTCTATTAGCCAAAAAGTGCACAAGATTATTGTTTTCAATCTAAATACGGCCAGACTCTCAGATCTCAGACTGCCTCCTCAAACAATGGCTCGAACCTTGCACTTTAAATCTATCCAGAGCTTATACTGACTGGGGATAATTATTCAGCTATGTTATTTTAAGATAGGCGCGGGCGTTTGGGGTTAAACATAATTTCGTAGGTAAATAATATTAATGTGGAACTTTTTTCATGAGATTATAATAGAGTATAACTTTTTTTGTTTGAATTGTGAAATAGAAGTCAATAAGTTCTTGTTCACTCCTTTGTCGCTTTGAAGGTGTCATGATTTTTCATGCTCAGAATTGCAAATGTGTTCCTGTAATTTGAATTTCAAAATGACTGAGTGACGTTTTTTCGACGGACTGGTCAACTCAACCATACCGAATCACTCTACTGTGATGCGACTGCCATATAAGTTAGAGGTTTAGCACTATAAAACCAGGTTCAATCCATCATTTTCTACATTTGAAAATGCCTGTACCAAGTCAGGAATATGACAGTTGTTGTCCATTCGTTTGATGTGTTTTATCATTTGAATTTGCCATTTGATTAGGGACTTTCCGTTTTGAACTTTCCTCGGAGTTCAGTATTTTGTAGTTTTACTTTTGAAATAATCAGTAAATACTGGCGAAAAAAAATCTGTATATGAAAAGAAATGTCTCATAAAAATTAAATACACGGGAAATGGCAAAGTTTACGAAGTATAGTCTAAGTCCAAGCAAAAAGGGGGGCGTACGCCCTCATGCCCCCCTCTGTATCCGCCACTACACGCAGTTACTGACAGCTTGTTCAAAGCCAATAACAAATAATAAAAAAATCAAGCATCTAAGACTAAATTCTTACCAAGATTTCTGTAAATCAGTGTTGATTGAGACCCACTGGAAAGAAATGCACCACTATTATTCTGTGTAACAGATTGTCATTGTTGCGTCAACCAGATTGATTTCTTGTTTTACTTCATTTGAATTTTAAAAGTGTAAGAAAAATTGATTTCTTGTCCAAAAATACCGTGTGTTGCACTTATAAACCTTTCTTCTTGTTTTTAAAACATGCTAAATGTTTATAATTACATGATTGTGTAAATTTACATTCAAACATTAGATGAATTGCATTTATTTCAAACGTTCCAGAAAACATGCTCATATTCGAATAAGCTGACAATAATTCAAGTGAAACAGGGATGGGGATATACAAAGTACTGTAAAAGAAAAGTTAGAGTATCTATACTAATAAACGAGAAGACCTAATTTTGTGTGTCGCTTCTCTTCCTTCTACAATGAATTAATCATCATGCCCCTGTGTTCTATATAGGTACAGTTGCATTTGTCATCTTTTCTTATGATTATTCAGTTTGTGTTATTTTGGGAGGAAAATGAAAATAAAGGTGTCAAACCACCAATTAAAAATCCCTATCTGTTCAACCGAATCTTGCAATTTTCACAGCTATCTAAATATTTTACCTTAAGTTTAACTTCAAGGAAACCAGGTATATCCTGAATTGTACATGTATCACCTTTCTACATGCCAATTTTCAACCAATGTTTAAAGTCTTATATGAAATTTCTGATCTTGAAAACACAGGTACTACCAAAATAACTCCCTGTTTTCTGGAAATCTTAAATTAGTGTACTATGAAGCGCATTAATCCTGAATTTTTAACGCAAACTCATAGACAAGTGAATTTTGACTCAAAATGGTCTAAATATATTTCCCTTTCACCAGAAGTTTCATTTCTGCATATTTGTTGGTTAGTTTAAGTAAACAATGACATAATAAGTACTATTTTGTGTCAGAGTTCAATATACTGTCGAGACCGCACTGTTTTTCCTCATCACAATTATGTAGAAATAGTGGTGAGCAACAGTGATCAACAGTTTTCACACTTGTTTTAACTGGTCGGCAGATATCCAAACTCAGACACCTGATTTTCGTTTTGAAGGTCGTCTTCATGACTGTTTTCATATTCATTTTCAAAATCCTGTAGCATTTCTTCAATTTTAGCAAACAAGTTCATTCTCCTAGAAGATACATACTTTCCGTCAGATTTACCGTTGTCCCATTGAAAAGTCGCCGGTTGAAATTTTAATATTTCGCGGAATCCGCTAGACGGCGTTCATTTACTGTTACTTGACCTTAATAAAGGAATCCAAAGAGCAAAAAATATATATATAGGTCATCGTGCTTGTTTTCGAGATATGAGCCATTGAAATTTTAGCGGGAAAATATTTTCTCTTGACTTTTCATAGCTTTATCATTGACAAGTTAAAGTTCTCAAAAACTGTTAAAAAGTAATTAAAATTTTATAAGACTAATTTACAGATTATCGGTTTATCATTATACATGTTAAAGAATTTCAAAAAGAAAAATGGGGGTCACCGGCCAAATTTGTTCAAGGCATTCAAATGGATAAAACCAGAGGATTCTGAAAATCTGACAAAAATCCAAAACCTGACAAGCCAGCTTCCTTAACAGCTGTATCATGATACGTGATATATCTGTAATTTTCCGAATTTTTGATCGATAGTGAACCGTGTCAGTATTTTTCTTTAATTTTTTTTCGTGTAGCCGTCCGTCTCAGTGTTATTCAGTTTTTGTACGAGAACACATATAACAATATTCAAATTTAGGGGCTCAATTAAGCAGAGGAAGTTCCCTTTTTTTGGGGAATCTTTTATGATATCGGAAATTCGTTACCGGCTGAATCAGCTGTTGGATCATTTTTGTTATTGTCTCCCGATCTTACGAGAGTATTATGTTCAATACGTTAGTAGATAAACACTCCCATTCGTTGTAGCAAGAACTTTCTATACTAAGTATATACTATTATAGAAAGTCCCTGTTTGTAGTTATATACAAAATGTACATGTCTGTTCAGCTTTCAATAATATTGAAATTCAAGGTCCTCGATAAAAAAAAATCTTGCGTTCTATGATCTTGCTTTACGATATGTATTTTTTAACTTACCAGTTTGATTTCTAACAAAAAAAATTTTAAATACAGATAATAATTGTTTGCATAAAAATTGCTTCCAGGATCCAGCAATACTGATATTTCTTTAAGTAAGGAAATCGAAGGAAAACGGGTAATTTTTAGCCACGGATTTTATTGAGAAAAAAATCAGCGGTCACTTTATTAAATGTATTTAATGTTAATAATTATAGGTCAAAGTACGGCCTTCAAGACGGAGCCTTGGCTCACCCCGAACAGCAATCTCAGCTTAAGTTGTTCTTGCTTAAAAATTGCTTCCAGGCTCAAATAATACTAATAAATATAATAATAGTACCCGTCCACGTCCACTTGTATTTTAGTCCATCTGATGAATTTTAGTCCATCTGATGAGTTAAGCCTTTTTCAACTGATTTTTATAGTTCGTTCATATGTTGTTATGTTTGACACTGTCCCAGGTTAAAAAGGGGGGATCCCGCTATCATGCTTAAACCCGCCAAATGTATGTATGTGCCTGTCCCATGTCGGCCTGTAATTCAGGGGTTGTCGTTGCATATTTGTTTTTTGTTCAATTTTTACATAAATCAGGTCGTTAGTTTTCTCGTTTGAAATGTTTTACATTGTCATTTTGGGGCCTTTTATAGATGACTATGCGGTATGGGCTTTGCTTATTGCTGAAGGACGTACGTGACCTATAACTGTTAATTTCTTTGTTATTTTTGGTCTCTTATGGAGAGTTGTCTCATTGGCAATCACACCACATCTTTTATCTATTTTATGCTTTCCTAATGTCCTGATGACTATTTTTTGGATGATACAATAACAAATGCACCGCATAGCGTTATAAAATATGAAATAAAAATATGCATATACTTTTTACATTTCCATAATTGATTGTTGTTTTGCCAGTGGGTTTCTCCTTGACAAAAAAACAACCTAGACACGCACAAGAAACTTTCACAATGCTTAACACATTTTATACCTGTTCATAAATAACATTCAAAGATACTTATAATTTCTAGTAAAAAAGTCCCAATGAATGTAACTGGTTTTTTTTTTTGTATGACTTCATCATTCTTCAACAATAGCAAAAACAGACCGTGCATGAAAAAAACAACCTCCGCCAGTCAATTTTCTAATAAAATCAAAGCAAAAAATTTCACAAAACTAGATTGGACACTTATCATGCTTACCTCACTAAACCTCATTACTATACTAACAAAAAAACTGATAATTATTTCAAAATACGATGGTATGAATGTTCTTCCTGGTTTTGAAAGAACGATTCTTTTTATAGACAGAACAGAACAGAACAGAACATATTTTATTTTCAATTAAGGGCCCACAAGGGGCATACAGAGCATACATGAATAAGGAAAAAGAATATTAATTTGATAGATACATAGATACAAACATTATTTTACATACAGTAACAATACAATTACTAACTCATATTCACTTTAATAAATTTACCAACAGCATTAAGGACCTGATTGTCTTCACAGTTTAATAAATAAATAAATTTATGCTGATTATCCAGTATAGAAAAATTTGGAATTCTTTGGCAAACAAAGTCAAAGAGAGCATCTCTATCTGATTTAAAATTTTCACAGTTAGTTAAAAAATGGATTTCATCTTCAACACAGCCAGAGGAGCATTTTTTGCAAATTCTTTCATTTCGTGGAATATTTGAAAAACGTCCAACTTCAATTTGAAGCTTATGAGCAGAAATACGTAATTTGCATATAGATCTTCTTAAATCAAAGTCCTTAATTAAAGAAAGATAATTTTCATAACCAAAATTCTGCTTAAATTTCACATAATTAAACAGTTTTCCATCAGAAGCTTTATTTTGGCTAGCATACCAATTGCTAATATATTTAGTGTGAATTAATTTGCTAGATATGTTCAAAAATTTATATTGTCCGAAATGTTTTACTTCTTGTTTAATTTCAAAAACTTCTAATACTTTCTTAGCAAATGAGTACCAAGAAGTTATGTTAGATTTGTGAAGCTCTTGGCTGCATTTATAAGCATCTTTCAATAGACTGAATTCAGTTGTAAGATTTTCAAATCTATACCAGTATTTTACAATTGACTTTACAATATCATAATGTAAGGGGAAACGCCCCAGTTCTGATAATACAGCAAAATTGACACTCCTTTTGTGTACACCAAGTATAAACTTAGAAAATTTAAGATGGAGATTCTCACACTTAAGATTTTTAAAAATACTTTCAAGATTAAATAAGGAAGACTGTAATTTATTACAAGAAACATTATAACCTCCCCATACCTCTGAATTATATAACAGAATGGGTTTAAGGGTATGATCAAAAATATGAACACAAGATTTTATTCCAGGAGACAAATTGATAAAATCCTTTCTAAGTTTATAGTAGGCCTTAAGAGCCTTATTATAAAGTTCAGTTTTAGCTAGATGAAAACTTCCAGATGCAGTAAAGTGAACACCCAAATATTTGTAATGAGCGACACAGTCAATCAAGTTATTCTGCAGTCGAAAATTCGCCTGAATTTTCCTTCCAGCCTTATTAAAAATTATGACTTTAGTCTTTTTAATATTAACTTTGAGGCACCAGTCAGCACAATATTTTTCTAGCTGATCAAGTCTACTAGACATGAACGCGGCTGTCAAAGATAGCACCCCTTTTCCATTATTATCGTAAGTCTACGTTACGTTTACGTTACGTTTGCGATCACCTTTGTGAAACACTCGCAGGTAAAATCTTACGCTTAACGTAAGTTTAATCGTAAACGTAAGTCGTACGAATCTTTGTGAAACGATAGCCTGTTGGTGACCTTCTGCTGTTGTTTTTTTCTATTGTCGGGTTGTTGTTTCTTTTATACATTCCCCATTTCAATTCTCAATTTTATTGCAGATCTAAATAATCGGTCTAACCATTTCGATAACAAAAAATCGTAGAATATTGAATAAGGATATATTTGGCTTATTAGATAATTATATGCTTCTGCATTTATTAATTTTATTTTTGATTAACATGTTATAAGAAATTAAAAACAAAGAATTGTCAGAAAAAAATTACTTATAACGATCATTTCGTTTGTAGATAAGTAATTTACAGAAAAAAAATAATAATGAACACAATTGAAAAGATATTTTTTTAAAAGGTGTACCGAATAACACACGTATAGTAAGCGAATATGGAACGAAAAAGTAACAGGGCATCAGTCGAGCACTGAAACGAGTATTTACACCTTAGTATAGGGTTATTTTACCTCTTAGAACCAATATATAGCATCAGAGGCAAGAAAAAAAATGGAAAAAAAATGTTTAAAAAGGTGCGACCAGAGACATATAATACAATGTATTATATGTCTCTGGTGCGACCTATAACAAACATATGGTAAGCGAATAAGAAGAAGGTCATCGGTCTAGCGCTAAAACTGGATAATACGAGCTAAAAGGTATGTTTCACTTTTAATAACCCATAGTTAACACCAGAGACAAAGGAAAAGATTTGTTTCGTAATAGGTGCAATGTATTTCAACGTACAAGTAAATAAGTAACGGTATCAGTCGAGCGCTGAAACGGATCCTGTCTCAACTCAGGAGTCTGTAATTAAGAGGTTGTTGTTTGTAAAAGAGTTACATATTTGTTTTTCATTAATTTCTTTTTTGTTACTTTCTAGTTTGAATTGTGTTACATTTGTCTTTTCGGGACCAATATAGTTGTGTATGCGGTATAGGATTTGCACATTGTTGTAGGCCGTACGGTGACCCATAGTTAATTATTTCCTGTGTCAATTGGTCATTTGTGGAGAATTGTGTTATTTTCAATTATACCACCTTTTAAATTTCCTACCGTTTTAACCATCGCATACGGTAGACTAATTGATGATGCCAATTTTATCAGTATTTTAGAAAAAAGCATGGTGTATGTGCTAGGACCACGTTAAGAGTCTGTGAGTTGGCATGCTACCCATACTTTAAAGAATGGGGATATCTATTCATTCAGTTGACAAAGGTTGAAATCTTCGTAGATATTTGAAATGCAATAAATGTTCTACCCCAGGCGTTTATATAACTAAGCCGTATGACGAATGACGCAAAACGTCGAATATATTTATTTGGTTTTTGTTATCTCCATGGCACGTTCTGTCAAATCATTTGAGAATAAACATTTTTTAAGAACGTTTTTAAACTGACCATGTGCAGATTTATTTTCACATCTACATAAAACACTTGGAATGTTATATCGATTGATTGATTGAAAAGTCGATCGCGATGTATCTAAAGCGTTTTCACTTGAAGAACAATCGGTTCATAAAAAAAATCGGTCTTCTAAAACTACATCTGGAGATGGAATGCTTACGTACGATTGAAGATTCGATCTTTCTTATTTTTGCAATACAAAAGATCGGCGATCTCAGAAAGGATCGATCTTTATTGTTAGTGGAAACGGAGTCTTAGATTTCTAATGATTTTAAGCAATTATCATCAAAATAAAAAGAAACATTCTTAAACGAAATTAAAATTCATGATACCGGAAGCGAAATTCTGTCCTAGCCTAAAGTAAAAATGAAATATAAAGAAGATATTATTGGTAGATCTGAATAGAAGAATTTGTCTTTAAGTGAAAGATCATCATAACATGTAAGTAAAATACATCATTAAAATTTAGGAAAACGTATGATCAAAAATATCTTGATATGAGTTCATAAGTCAGTTCTGGCAGATTATGTGTAGCCAACACGTCATACAAAGTCCATAGTAGCAAATTCACCGTTAACAAATTTTGTATTTTGTTCAGAAAGGAAGTCCATCTTCTCCTTTTCATATTTCCGAACGGGTGCTTTAACAGTTAGAGTTCTCATCTTTATGTAAGATGTTGTCTTCAGTTTCAATAACACATCGACAAAGACAAAAATGGTAGGATGGCTAGCGAAAAACTGCTCGTTCATGTATAGGCAGGAAAAGACTCGACACCATTCGTTGTTCTCTTTTCCTCGGGGTCAGGGGTGATGCCCAAAGGGTTTGTGGAAATCTCAATTGCCATCAATATAAAATTCCAATATAATTATAATCGGCAGACCTCATGCATTTATCGTCAGATGGAGCATCGGCAATTAATTCAACAAAGCATTCAATAATCAATGTCAGTTGGCAAGTAAGCCAAACCAAAGATTTCTCAATGAAGTTTAACTCATCCTTACCCGAGTCAGTAGTTATATCTAGTAGCTATACTGAGATCAGAACATTTTCTTTATCAAAAAGAAAAAATAAATAATTTATCATATATGTATATTCAAATCTTTATAATTTACCAATTAAATTTGCGGAAAAGTAATAAACTCAAATTGCGGAAACGTATATTTTAAATTTGCGGAAACGTAGTTTTGGGACTTTGAAAAATTAGCGGAAATGCAATACGCCCCTGTCAAGTGAAGCCATGCACTTAATATGACAGTTTACACAGCTTGGTGGACTTCCTGTTCAGGGAAGAATTACGAATTCGCCGGTATTTCAAAGGAATATAACTTATGAAATCAATCTCACGGCTAAGAAATATGGGTGAAAACAGGTCGTTTTAAGTATTACCGGGTTATTCAATGACCCAGCGGGTGTCCCGAGTGATTTATCAGAACAATGCAGAATTGTGAAATCTCGGGTCACACCTGCAGAATACGGGTCAGTCAGTTGACAGGTATGGTATTAGTGCCTACTAGTGGACCAGGAAAAGCTCCATTAGAAGATACAGGACCCATGTTTAGATCTTTTTACAGGAATTCTTTAGATTTTTGTGACTTAAACTAATTCACTATTCATTTATGTAAAAATATTGAAACAACTATTGTGTGTATGCTTTCAATGTTTTATTCTGTTTGCGTTCCACATTTCAATTTATAAGTGAAATCATGTCCACCTTCTTTGTAGCTAGTCTATCTGGTATGTTTGAGAATATGGCAATGTCATACACCTCAACACTTGGAAATACCATCAAATTGTATGATCTTTTCTAGGTGTTGTCAGCAAAGATGAAGACCAGGTCCTTTGCCATGAGCTCCTGCAACCAGAAATAAATAAGTCTACTTTAATATAATTTCCAGTTTATAAATTGCTGCTTAAATTAAATTGAAAGTATTTTTCAAACAATGTGTACTACATGTATACATTTTTCATGTCAGGGCCTTTTAAAACAGATTATATGGTAACGGTTTGTCTTATAATAGAATTCATACAGCTATTTATAAATGCTCACATCCACTTTATTTAAACTTGGGCAAATATTTGTCTCATTTGCAAACATCTCTTTATTTTTATAACTAGAACACCCGCGACATTGTGACTGAATTCAAGTATCTGATTTTGTATAAGCCTTATTTTAGTCTGGATTTTTGGTATTGGTATTGTCATATAATACAATCATGTTGATTAAAAGATATAAGCACTATCTCCAATAATGAGTTATCAAATGGTTTTGACCGAAGCTTGTTAACTTATTTGTAAGTCTTGAATATTTGATGCAGGAATGCAGATAAATAGTGTGAATTTTATTAAAAGAACAAATTCATAAGATTATAACTTAGAAGTACAAATAGTTTTATAAGTGTTGATTATTTTTGCTTTATTTTTAATGTTTTCAAATTATCTTTTTAAAGAGAGGTAAGTTAAACTCTGAAATAGTGCATTGTCTGAAGAAATCTACATGGAATTTTGCTATTTTGTATTTTAGCTGGAAAAAGGTACAGTGACTCTTTCTTTTTGATATTCACAAAGCATTTTCTAACAGCTATCTTCTCATATTTTATTTTACAATTTTCTATCATTTAGTTAAGCTTCTAACCACATAATGATGTATCCTGGATAATCCATACAACATGTGTCATTTTGTCACAACCTTTAGCTTGAGAAAATGTGCAGTGACCTATCAATTTTATTATATTTTAGAACATATATCAACATATACTACGTTAGGCAAATAAATAAAATTGAGGTTGATATGGGTAATGTGTCAAAGAAACAACAGCCCACCCAAAGAGCAGATAACAGCCGAAAGTAGGAAAAAGTCTATCAATTCTATTTTATACTTTCATACCACCTTTAAGGGCCATAGCTACAATAAAGATTTATAGCCTATGTTGATGGGTTTGTATTGCTTAGACTTTAGATTTCTATGTTGTGTCTTGTGTATATGTACTAATATTTGTCTGTTTGTCTTTTTCTTTTTTTAGCCATGCCATTGTCAGTTTCATATGAACAACTAGCCATGCAGAAAGAGACAAATTTTTTAACAATCAATAATACTGAGAAATTGAATTACAGGCATGTTTAAATGCTGAAATTTTTTATGGGACATATAACACATTTTATACTGCACTCATTCTATTTGAGCAGTCAAAATTTGTTGACTGTAAATTTATGAGTATGTCATATACAGTCACTGACCTGATATCACTTTTCCTCATGCATATTTAATTAGAATTTGCCGAAACTATATTTAATTATGTATACCACCTCCTCAACCTGTTCTTGTTTCCAATGTATACATTGAAGCGTGGAAAAATTCAAACTTATTTCTTGTTCAATTTTTGGAAAAAGCATATTTCACTTTTTAATATCTTTTGTTTGAAACCTATAAATTATTATGGTTTATGCTTATTGTTGATATATTAGTCCATACTCAAACGAATTCGTTCACCATCGATTGCAGTTTTCAATAGGTAATGTACATTTCATTGTGTTGTATAATTCTTCGCCTGATCCCAGTATGAGGCTTTTTTAGAGGGAGATTTTTCCTAATATTAAATCAAATAAATAACATTTACACTTTAAACAATTGAATATATTTTTTTCTAGATTGCAGTATAAAGACAATAATAGTGCATTGACTTGGCATACCAACTATATAAGGGTTCTGCCTAAAATGGTGAAGAAGCTCAGCAGAGCCTGGCATTTCCCAGTTTCTAAGCCTCATCCTTATATCATTGATATGGCAAGTCAATGCACTATTATTGTCTATCTAGATCAATACCAGTTTCTTACCAAGTACATGAAGTATACTACTAAAGAAAGAATCTAGTTACTTACCAAGTATACTACTAAAGAAAGAATCTAGTTACTTACCAAGTATACTACTAAAGAAAGAATCTAGTTACTTACCAAGTATACCACTAAAGAAAGAATCCAGTTACTTACCAAGTATACCACTAAAGAAAGAATCTAGTTACTTACCAAGTATACTACTAAAGAAAGAATCTAGTTACTTACCAAGTATACCACTAAAGAAAGAATCTAGTTACTTACCAAGTATACCACTAAAGAAAGAATCTAGTTACTTACCAAGTATACTACTAAAGAAAGAATCTAGTTACTTACCAAGTATACTACTAAAGAAAGAATCTAGTTACTTACCAAGTATACTACTAAAGAAAGAATCTAGTTACTTACCAAGTATACTACTAAAGAAAGAAGCATATGTAGCACTGCCTGTGACTGCTCCAACTTTTGCTGGATTCTTTCGTACAGTTTTAACATGAAATGCTGTGTTATTTTCTACTGATCCAGGTCCCCAAGTCTCTACTTCCACAATATGCCAGTTTTCTAATCTGTCATGAAAAAACATATCTCAAAATTAATTGGAAAAAAATGAATAAGTAAATGTGAATAAAACCCTTGGATATAATGGTGGGATTATTTTCTTCACAGAAGTTTTTGAAAAGATAGCAAACATAATTATTTGAGATTTCTTATTTATCTTCTCATTTTGTTAGTTTGATAGTTAAATGCAAATGTTAAAATAATAATAGCAATACATTAATTGATAACAGATACGCAAAAGATTCAAATTCAATGAATCATGATGTCAGAAGGGCAAGCGGCTAAATAATTTACATAGAAATGTACCAAAAAAGTAGGAAATGGATTCAAAAATGGGGAATAGGTCAAAGAGGCAACAATTGACCAAAGAGCAGACAACAGCTGAAGGCAACCAATGGATCTTCAACGCAACAAGAAAATCCCTCACCCTAAGGTGGTCCTCATCTGGCCCCAAAATGAACTCCAAAACATATAAATGAACTAAAATTTAAAAAAACATAAAAGACTAACAAAGACCAGAGGCTCCTGACTTAGGAGAGGCCTAAAATGTGGTGGGTTTTTACATGATTTGTGAGATCTCAACCCTCCATCTATACCTCTAGCCAATGTAGAATAAAGAAACACATAGCAATATGTTCAGTTAAACTCAGTATAAAAGAAGTTGGAGTATAAAACCGCATACCACTAGTGTTTCCCCATAAATTGACCAATCACGAACTAAAACATGTAAACTAATCAAAAATTTATAAGTCAATTGACCATGACTGAGGGAACAGGGCCTAATAATCTCCATGGAAATAAGATGTGCCAATGTAATACAACTGAATACCAAATATCATTTTCCTATCACTAGTGATTCTCCATAAACTGACCTAATCATGGACTAATACATTGTTGACACTGCTGCTCATGCCAGAACAGCATACATAGAGTATGTACGACTTTTTGACTCCATTATGGCAAGACAAAAAACCAATTATAGTATGTTCATACCAGTACCTATATAAATTTTACATGCTGATTATAAGATCAAGGATGAACATTTTTCAGCAACAATCAATCTGATCAAGATGCTACTAAACACTGTAAGGTTCTAACAATGCACCTAACATAATGGCATTACACCCAGAACCTTATTCTATGTTTTATATCAACATCTGATAAATATTCAAATTTCAAATGATATCTTTCTTTCAATTTTCTTCAAATATTTATGTACTTGAAATTAATGATTTTTATTTGGAACGGTTAAAGGAGAGAGTCTTTTTAGAGAATGTCATCTCCTTTTAGAAGTCCCACAATATCAGGTATGCATCATGTTTGAAAACATTACAGCAGTAAATATGATACTTCATAGTATACTGCACTTACTTGGGATCAGCAATAATTGATCCTTGAACTTTATCAAACCCAAGGTTATGAGCTGCTAATGCTGCTGCTGCCATTGTGTTCACATTGTTAGGTGCTAGAGGACAAAGGTCACGGACTGGACCTACAAGTAGAAATGATGAAGGAGAAGATATTATAGTGTTGCTAAAACCCTGAAATGATATGAACATGTTTAACTGTGCTACCAAAAGACACAAATCAAATATAACATTTTAAACAATATTTTCACATCTTTGACAAGGTTTTAAGCAGAGTTCCTCGAAAACAGCAGTGTTCCAAGGGATTTGACCCTCAAAATTTACTAAGGATTGACAGAATTTTTTGCTATTTTGAAATAGAAATAGTAGTGAGGACCATCAGTCTTTCTTCAGGAACAACCAGATATAAAATGATTCTGAGAACTCTGTTTTAAGTGGAGTAAACAAATGATAATGCATTTCTATTGATCATCTTTTCATTGACTTTTGGAATACATAGAGTTCCTGTTTTATAGCTCTCCTGTCCAAAAGCAAATATACAAAACAAAGTGACTGTGAGCACTAAGGGGTAAAGATAACATTCATTAAGCAGAGGGAACTTAAAATATATCACAACATGGTATTGGCAAAACTGGTACAAGTAAAGTTCAACTACAGTAGGACAAAGGAAGATAACTCCTATTTTTAATATTTACTTAACAATGATTGATATTTTATTTAAGATATAAGTTAGTTTCATGCACCATACAAATTATAGAAATTTTTCCTCACAAGTATAATAATACTCATACACATCATTTTAAAACTTGAATTCTGAGTATTTCTTTGATAAATTTCTTCAATATTCATGCATTTTTAAAAATAATAAAAACATGGCAATAATTTGTGAATTAACCTGAGGAATTAACAGTTAAAAGAATGTTGTGCCCAATGCACTGTTTTGTTCATCTCAGAGTCTAGTCTTTGTGTTATTTTCTATTATTATATGTTTTTGTCATTATCAGTTTATTTGGTTGTTCTATATCATGTATATCGTACCAGGATAGCTATGTAAGCTCTATTATCTTAACTGCTATACATTTCTAAGGGTATGATTGATTAAAAGCAATAGCTCTCACCCCATATGACATTTAGTGACCCCATATATATTGTATTAGGTCACTAGCACACTGTAACTTACAATACAGGCAAACTATATAGAGTAAATAAAATGACATAACATGATATGCAATGGGAAAAAACATGTTTTTTTCTTATTTTTCTTGTTGATCTCTCAATTAGAAATTGAGCATAAGCACCTTTTTATTTGTTTTTTCCCCCCAAAAATCACTAATAATTACAGGCCACTATTTGACTGGTGACATGCACAATGTTTGTGAATAATAACATGTTTTACCATCGTAGAGGACTAATGGCTCTTCAGATACTTCTTCAATTTTTTTCTTCAAATCACCTTCCAACTTAAAACTACTGGGATGCTTGGTCATTGTTACTTTTAATGCCTAAAATAGATAGCACACGTTTGTAGTCATTTTTTTTTAGCTTGTAAGCAATTTTTTTTTAATAAAATTGAGAATGGAAATTGGGAATGTGTCAAAGAGACAACAACCTGACCAAATAAAAAAACAACAGCAGAAGGTCACCAACAGGACTTCAATGTAGCGAGAAATTCCCGCACCCGGAGGCGTCCTTCAGCTGGCCCCTAAACAAATATATACTTGTTCAGTGATAATGAACGCCATACTAATTTCCAAATTGTACACAAGAAACTAAAATTAAAATAATACAAGACTAACAAAGGCCAGAGGCTCCTGACTTGGGACAGGCGCAAAAATGTGTGTGGGATAAACATGTTTGTGAGATCTCAACCCTCCCCCTATACCTCTAACCAATGTAGAAAAGTAAACCCATAACAATACGCACATTAAAATTCAGTTCAAGAGAAGTCCGAGTCTGATTTCAGAAGATGTAACCAAAGAAAATAACTATTTTTACAATTTTTTATGCAAATATAAATAATTGTTAAATAAACAAATATAATCATGATTCCTTGCCAATGAAGTCATTAATTTAATCAGCTTCTTTGAGAAATGGTGTAATCCTTAGTTCAATTTAATCGTACAAATGACAGGGTATAAATTGTAATTTAATCAATTGGACCCATCTCTGACCATAACTTTGTAAAAAATTGTCAGACCCAAACTAAATTTAAACTTGATCTGTAACTTGTCATAATAAAACAATAAACCAAATTTCAAATCAATATCTTTAAGCATGAAGGAAAAAAGCAGAAAACTTATTTGCTGGACCAACCGACGGAGAGAGAGACAGACAAAGACCGGCAGACATGCAGAAAGACAGACAGACAGAGTATCAAATACTTAAACTATACTTGAAATTGTTTTCTTGAATGGTGTTGACTTTTTAGTTCTCTACCATCTAAGTAGAAGCCATGAAATATTTGCCACTGGACGTTAAGCAATCAACAATCAATCAATCAACCTAAGTAAAAGGGGACTACTAGTTAAATACCTAATTCTTGTCTTGTTGGTTCTAAAACGTTAACCCAGCAATGTTCACCACATAAATAGGTTACTAGTACCCAGTAATAACTAATCTGACTAATAAAGAATATGCTTAGTTACTGTTAACTCGAGTTTAAAAGTGTTTTGAAGTAGAAGAGACTTACTTGTAATGTTCCTCTATCAGCCATTTTTTTTATGTCCTCCCCACCCCAGAATGCACCACTTGGAATATACAGTCCATGCTTATCTGAAGCATTCCTCAATGAAGTTTCTAATGTCTGGTCACTTAAAGCTGTAGGTGATCCTATCTGAAATAGAAAATAGGTTCTTAATGAACGGTAGGTGATCCTATCTGAAATAGAAAATAGGTTCTTAATGAACGGTAGGTGATCCTATCTGAAATAGAAAATAGGTTCTTAATGAACGGTAGGTGATCCTATCTGAAATAGAAAATAGGTTCTTAATGAACGGTAGGTGATCCTATCTGAAATAGAAAATAGGTTCTTAATGAACGGTAGGTGATCCTATCTGAAATAGAAAATAGGTTCTTAATGAACGGTAGGTGATCCTATCTGAAATAGAAAATAGGTTCTTAATGAACGGTAAGTGATCTTATCTGAAACAGAATACAGATTATCTCAATGAAAGTAGGTGATCCCAACTGAAACAGAACAAAAGTTACACTGCTACTTTTGCAAAAGTACTTTTTCTGTACTTGAAATCTGTAGTACTGGAAATTTGCTTTTAATATTTAGTTACCTGTTTTTTATAGTACTTGATTTATACCTAAAATATTTGTACAGAAATAGTACCAACAATGATCACAGTATATCATGTTTGAAGATCATAACTATAAGAGATTTGAAATAGACAAACTTTCAAAATGCTGAAAATCTAATGATGTAACCAAAAATCTGCAGTACTTAAATTTCCAGTACAAATCAAGTACTGTAAAATAAAGGTAACTAAATATTACAATAATTTTAAAGTAAAAAAATAGTACTGAATATGAAAAGTAGATTTCCAGTACTACAGATTTTTGGTACTGAAATAGTACCTATGCAAATGTAGCTGTGCAAGTGGGGAATATGAAACTAAAGACTGTGCACAATGAACCCCCATAAAATCTGGGGGTGATCTCAAGTGCTCAAAAAGGGTATCCAGTTGTTTAAATATTGCAGCAATTAGCTTTACAATTTAAATTACCATCACTGTTTAGGCTAAATATGGCCCACTTATTTTATTCAAACAAGATTTTGACTTCAGGGAACAACAATCATATTTCTTATAGCATGTATAGATCATTTTTGTATTAGCAGCTTAATTACTAAAGAGAATTATTTTCTAAAATTTGGAAACTTATGAGTTTTACAAGGTTATTTTCGATTTATAATACATGTATTTTAACCATTAATCTATCTCCAGTAACAGCAATCATGGGTTGAAAAGTTAAAACACAATTTTGAATCTTGACCCCCTTAACATTTTAATTCTTAGTCCAATTTTGATTTAAACCAGCAGAGTAGTTTAACATGAAAAGATTATTGGAGAATGCAAAGTTTATGGCAGACACTCAACAACAAGTGATTAAAAATTTACATAATTATAATAATACATGTAATAATAAATTCTGAATCTAAAGAGAGTAAACATAGTAAGTTTTAATAATTTATATCTTCTGAAGCTCTCCAATGGCCAGACCTGTGAGCTATACAGATGGGCATATTATCTAAAACAAACAAAGGACTACACAGACAGACATAGAAACAGATGAACCTTGGGTTAGCAATGCTGTTCCCCACCTTTTAATCAAGAGGGTGTAAGGAAATTATTGTCCCAATCTTTTAAAAAAGGTTTGCTCACCATATAATCAGCATTTTGAAGAAATTTAGGTCCCCATTCATGTGAAATTTTAGGATGGGCTACCTCCACAATTAAATCTGCCTGCCTGAAAATATATATCAGATATGACAATAAAAAAATATCATTATAATAAGTATGAAAAGTATCTATAAGGCCTGAAATAAAATTTCATTTGTTTGGCATTACTGCCCAACCCACTGAAAATCTTGCCGCCCGAATAATTTTATTGGTGTTTCAAAATTCGTATTTTTTTAATTTAAAATGTAAACTGTATTCAGAGCAAGCGCTTGAATGGCATAGATTAGAAAAAAGTCTGCCAAAAATGTAAAAAAGACAGGCAGTGGATAGCATCCCCTAATGCTCCATTCAAGGGAGAGGGGTGTTTTATTAAATCATAAGATTTTCACCTAATCTTTACATGGAACATGGATTGATGTTCTGAAAGGCCTTGTAGAGAACTCAAATGTCGTCTTTGGTAAAGCAGACAGTGACACTATTGTTGGTGTCTGCTTGGCATCCTGACTTCATGGGATAGAAGCTTTTCACCAAGACATGACAGAACAAACATCTGTAGCTTTAACCTTTGAAAGATCTCTTGAATATGTGAAATCTATCATTTTTCTTGAACCAGATAACAAAGCATGTTGCCATGTAAATTCCAAAACAATGCATTCTTTGACCTATAAATTATTTACTTTTACAAATTGTGACTTGGATGGAGAGTTGTCTCGTTGGCACTCATACCACATCTTCTTATATCTATTCAAAATGATGTCTTGGCTTGATGGCTGAAAGGTGTACCTGCACCAAAGCTAAAAGACCAATACATGTATGGTCCCAGATTTACAGGTTTATAGCAGTTTTGTACCTGTAGAGGTTAGCCTGGTACAAAACATACATATTTTAAAGACTAGCCTCTTGTGTGTATCACAAACTTAAAACCCAACCCCTTTTTTCTAAACATGGATATAAAAGATAATTCTTAAAACAGAAAAGATATCTGACAGCAACATATTTATAAATATTGTCTGGCATTCATGTCTGTTCTTGTGCCAACCTTCTAAATTTGTAATATTTTGCTATCCTCAAAAGCTGATCAGGGGCTGCAGTGGCTTTGATTGTTTTCTAGTTCGACAAAATTTACATGTATCAATGCTAGTCTATCACCTCTAGGTATAAGTTTGCAACCACAAAATAAAGGTTAGATTGTTTAGACATTTATGATAAGGTTCCTCTGTGCACTACACTTTCATCCACTAATAAACTGATTGTCATGAACTTGCCAATATGGTGTAGAAAGTTAATTTTAAATCCCATCAAACAAGCAAACAATGAATCAAAGCTTAAATCATCTATATGTACAGGGAGCTGTAGTGGTCGAACTGATTAAGATATATGACAAGTTTACAAAACTGAAGGCAACTTCAAGATGTGACATTGAGACTCTGTTCAATAGAAAGTCCCACAATTAAGATTCAATTTTCATGTCTAACATGTTATATGGTTAATGCAGTTCCCTACCACAGATCTGTTTCTGCTGGGTACTTTGGTTTACTCCTCCAAAAACACTGAACGTCTGACATGAAATTACCCATATGTTGTAGAATGTGACATTAACCCCTATCAAAGAAACCATCAGTTTGTGCACACAACTGCAAAATGCTGCACTGCTTTTGGCTGTGATCTAGAGTCAAAATGATTATGGTTGCAATATATATATATAGTTTTTAAATGTAATATAAAAAAAAATCCTTACCTACCTACCCAACTGCTGATGGTGTGAGTCGGCAATGCCAAACAAACAATTTTTTAAGGGTGGCCTAACCTGTGACAGTTGAGTAAACAATGAAGTACATTTATGACAGTAGTTGCCAAACATTAAATTAAATTTCAAAGGCATTGTCTCAATTGTTCAATTGACCTTTTTTCAGTGTATTAATGTACTATATGTGTACTGAAGTTCTAAAATGAATATTCTGTGACAATCACAAATGAAATACATATGAAACTGATGAAAAATAATGTTTATTCAATAGTCCATTTGCCAATTACCAATTTGATTCTGTTGTCACACACTTTTAAACAAGTTACTTCCCTTTGTCAATTTAGACTGGTTCTATCCAGGACAATATTGGCTTTTGCCAATGCAAAGTATGACTAATTGAAAATGATGTATCTATGGTTCAACTAATTTTTCATGAAAAATAATTTCTAATGTCGTAAGTATTTAGCTAAACAACAAATAAATGTAATTAAAAGATTTAAAAACCTTATAGATAACTCACATTACACACAGGTAAATTTTCTAATTCTGCTAGCTCTCCATTGTTAATAAAAAAATTAATGTCCCTCATATAGGAGAAAACTAAAAAAAAGGTCTCTAATTACAGGGTCAATTACGGGAATTGGCAAATGGACTATTCTTGAACCAATGCATGTATTTATCACACACTTAGTCTTCTGTGCATGATTTATCATTTTTACACAAACATATCGTCTAATCATCAATTTTTTCTCTCTCTCTCTCTGTTATTGTGTGAATATATGATGGCTAATTATTTGTTGTGTTTTGACACTAAAGTTTACAGATTGTCACCTTATAAGGTATATATATGTAGTAAACAATCAACAAATAAGCATGGGTATTGAGAAATTGTATAATATGTACAACCAAACAATAGTTTATTTAAATGAGAGATCCATGCATATTACGACCACCGTATTTTTACCAGATGGGTCATGCTAAGGTCACTTTGCAAATATGTCATTGAATTGCTTCCTTGAAGCAAACAATTAAAAAAAACATAGGTTTTATAATGAAAACTATCCATTTAGTCTTAAAAAACATATGCATAATTTTTTTTTTAATTTGAGGTTTCATATGACTTTAAACATAAAACTAATAATAGTAATATCCCATTTTGTATTTAAGTAAATGAAATTCTCTTTGCTATTTTGAAGTTTCATAAGAATTGATAAATAAAGGTAAATTTTATCAGCTGACTTTTCCAAATATCTACTTGATAAACATGTGGCTAATCATGAAGCTGAAATATTACATCATGTTCATACTGTAAAGTTATTGAAGTATTGCTAGTTATTCAACCTCTGTGGGAAATCATTCAGTTCTTCTAGAATTAACTCTTTGTTCTTAAAGTCATCTAATGCTTCCCGTGTCCTGTTCCAAATGAATGCCAGTTCTAATCTATCATCATCTTGAATTGTTTGTACAAGGTATTTACCTGTCAATGAAAAATATAAAAAAAAATCTCCTACTTAGCAAAATCATTATTCCACATCTTGCATATACATGTATGTCATGTATGTATTGATATAGATTCTTACATTGATACCAGTGGATTATCGGATTTATCCAATCGAGATAGTTAAATTATCAATTTTAAAGTCCGAGCCGCCTTGGCGAGGACTTTAAAATTAATAATTTAACTATTTTAGTGAATAATTACTCATCAATTGAGGTGCTCCTGTATTGGAGGAAGATTCTCAAAACAGACTTTTACAGAAAGAATGAAAACTGATGTTTCTGGTCCAAGACCACAATTAATTTGTAGTGCATTACTTTTAGAACATAAATGAAAATTAAAAAAATCCCACCTGCGCTTTCTCAATGAAATTTTTACAGTGTGTTGTACTAATTTTGGGACAAATTATATCAAAGTTATAGAAAACTTCATTGGCTCTAACTCAAAATATGGACAATTTTGTCTTTAGGGTGTCTTGAAATCTTTTGACAGCTTCCGAAGTGCTAATTTTTAACCTTTTTCAGCTGGACCAAATCACTACTTTCCTGTAAAATTCTGGACCCAAATTTTTTTACAGTGTAATTTCATCCCCCTACTTACAATTTGAGGCATTAAACATGGAGAAATAAATTTGGAAGAGGTATAATAATTAATGGCAAGTAACCCACTGTTTACACTAGGGACTATATTCAAGAACAACGAAAAGCAAGGGACAATTGTGGTCTCAGACCTTCTCTCCCACATTGTCCCAAATCATCCTCAGTTATTATATAAGTTGACCTAAAAATGTTAAAGCATTGCATAATATTGATGTTTGAATCATCTACAGTAAACATGGTAAATATAATTATGTTTATAGTAAATAAATACTGGTTTTAAATTAGTACGTGAATTCTGAGAATGATTTTAATAATCAGTAAAGGATATATACCTGCTTCTGAGTAGTGTGGCATTCCATCACTGACGTCATTACAATGTAGGTTGGATATATTTAGCATATTTCGAAATATAGATTTTTCCAGATTGTAAAAGAAACATAAATAGTGTAAGGAAAAGCTCAAAATACAACAGTTTCACAAGAAACAAAGGGAATGTGTGAAAAAGTGTATCAATTCAATGTATTCATTTTTGTGTCTCCTTCTCATCAATCTCAGTAAGATTTTTGGTTTTTTTTCTAAAATATTAAAACAAAATGAATGACGTGAGAGGATGTCAATCTGGCCAACCCCATAGGGGATTGACGGCTTGAGGCCATCTTTCCCAAAAATGCTTGTTTTGGGCCTTTAATTCCTATACGATAGGATGAATATCCCCAAAATCAATCCCAACCTTCCTTTAGTGGTATTGAACCTTCTTAATAAACTTAAAGACGACGATATCATACATGTACCATTATACGATCCAAAAAATGTTTGCGATCATATAAAAACGTTTGCAGTGGCGGATCCAGAGGGGGGGTTCCGGGGGTGTGCACCCCCCCTTTATTTTGGCCGATCAATGCATTTGTATCGGGACATATGTTTTGCACCCCCCCCTTTGCCCTGGGTTAGCATCCCCCCTTTCGAAAATTCCTGCATCCGCCACTGGTTTGTGAGGCTACATGTATATCATTTCAAACAGTTGTTACAATCATTTCTTAGTCAAACAAACACTATTTATGTATGTGCCTTTCCCAAGTCAGGAGACTGTAATTCAGTGGTTGTCGTGTGTTTATGCGTTACATATTTGTTTCTCGTTCATTTTTTTACATAAATATAGCCATTAGTTTTCTCACTTGAATTGTTTTACATTGTCTTATCGGGGCCTTTTATAGCTGACTATATGCGGTATGGGCTTTGCTCATTGTTGAAGGCCGTATGGTGACCTATAATTGTTAATGTTTGTGTCATTTTGGTCTTTTGTGGATAGTTGTCTCATTGGCAATCATACCACATCTTCTTTTTATATACAAGTACTAAATTAATTAGTATTTAATATTTAGTCATCAATGATCATCAATCATTTTATAGCAATAGACAACTTTAGAGTTTGATGCATTTCTGTCAAAAACTTTTGTTTTAGTGAACATCATTCATGCGTTTGGGAGTGTCGTCACTTTCGTTCTAATGTTGATCAGTGAGAGGTTTGAAAACTAATAAAGCTATATAATAAATTGCAAGACACTACGATGCTTGATGAACGTTTATAGACGTCATAATAGCGTGCATAATTGACCAGATTTTTCGTGACTTACAAACTCGAAAGTGGTCTAAAGATGAATACATTCATTGACATCACCAATATATTACCTGTTACTGAAAAAACACTTTTTATTTTAGAATTGATGTGAAAAGCTATGAATGGTACTAGCGGGATTTGAACCCTCAATCTCGGGTTCTAAAGGCAGCGCTCTAACCAATTGAGCCAAAGAAGATCTCCCCTAACTCAACTAGGTGGACTACCTTTAAATCTCCAGGTCTACAACACTCTTCCCCTTTTTCTTTTTGCGGGCTGCGTACCATCCATCCGAGCAACTCACAGGTCCACTACCTGTACAACCCCGAGACATCTACTCGGAAATCCTCTGGCCAGTTCCACCTAGATGTGTCATGGTCATCTTATGACTGCTGGTCACCACCATGACCCCATATCAACTGAACTGCCAGGCACCTATATACACTTGTTTGTACAAGTAGTAATTGCTCGCAGCGCCAATGATGTGAAAATCTATGAATGGTACTAGCGGGATATCTCCAGGTCTACAACAGAATCCCTTTCTTGTATTTTCATGAGCAAATGATGAGACTCCAAATTATTAACTCTTTATGAACTAAGTTTTTTGCTTCATGGATAAATATGTTAACATGGTTAAGTTATTTTAGAACCAGTTTTACCTAAATGACCATATCCTACGATACCAATGCGAATTTTCTTCTTCTTCAACGAGGACATAACTTGGGTCTAAAGGGTAAGGGGAAAGAAACAAGAATCGCTGTACTGTTTTACGTGTCCATATAACATGTAAAGCGAGATGTAAAGTTAGAAAGAGAAACAAAACATGACGAAACGTACCAAAACACGCGAATCTTTCAATTCAGGGTTTTATTTTACGTCGATAGACGGATATTGATATTCAATATTAAAAATTCAAATTTCAAAAAGTTTTCACATTTTAGATTTTTTGTTCCGGCAAAGTCAAATTCATGTTCACTGACCGATTTTAAGCAAATTCTCAAATTTGATTTATAACAATGTGAAACATCTACAAACAATTAATAGGGCTCGGGCATGAAAATACGTAGCTTCGTTTCGCGTGTATTTTGCTTTAGACCCCATCTAATTTTACAATCGAGTTGACCTATATTAGGGGACGACCATTTGATAATTGGGGGGGGGGGGGGGGGAATAAATAATTCAGCCTTGTTAATAACAAAAATAAATGGTTTGTTCTGTGGTTGTTTGAAAATTATTTACTTGAATTGCAATGTATTGAAAATGAAAACTCAGCAGGTCCAATTGAAAGTATGAGATGGCACCAGATTCTTCATAAATTATTTTTTCCCCAAAAAAAATCCATACTACATCCCCATTTTTTTAATTGAATATAATTGAAATGTCTTAAAAATGATTTTATTTAACTTGAGATATATTGTCTCAGGATAACAGGGCCGTAACTACATTGAGGCAAATGCCTCGTGTAGGCTGAAATTTCAAAACCAAACGCTTGTCTCCATATCAAATAGTGTTCACGGTGAGTGCCTTGCAAGAAGCAAGTTCTATTTTCCCTCAGATGTAGCCCTGATTTGTCGGGATCAATGTGTCTTTTGTTCATTGATTGCCTTGCTATGTCGTAATTATTTTTTTTTAATGGCCCTTATCGGCTTCCGTACCTTTCCGTATTCTGTTTAGTGATGCATTCCTTTTGTAATCTAGTAATTTTGTTATAAACTTGATCAAGAGTTTAAAAAAAAAAACAGCAGCCACAGACTTAACTATGTGAATTTCCTTTTATGCTTTATCATGCACATTGGTTTTTTGATGTTGTCCCAAATTAAGAAACTTAGGTCTTAAACTGAATTTATACATTTTGCTTTGATACCAAAATATTGTCAAAAAATGATTAAAACAAAACTTTGTTTTTGATCGGTTATTTATTTTTGTGAACTAAAAGGACAGATTATTCATTTTCTGCACTATTGAAGCATCAACATATGTATATGTTACCGGTGTATATGTTACAGTGAATTTGTATAATCAGGGATTATGTAGAATAACTGATTTTTCAGGGAATATGTAGAATCACTAAAATCATTAGTAATTATATATATAATCCCTGAAAATGACCAGTGATTTTACATAATCACTGAACATTTTAATAATTATTCTACATATTCCCTAATATGATTTCAGGGATTATCAATAATGTGAGGATGCTTTGTTTGTTAAAATAAATAAATAAATAATATAGACAAATTATCATTTTTTTTCTTTCATATTCCTTGCCAGATGAAATAATTTTGCCTTTAAACACAGAGGATAATCTTAAATATATAACAACACATGGTTTCGAGATAAAGTTGAAGACTTCAAAATTAATAATAATAAACATTGATTTCCCTTTATAGCGATAACTTTACATGTATTGTTTGTTGCTTAAAAGCCAACGTCAGATGAATATTCATGTTCTATTTGTAAATCCACAGAGCTTGTTATTTGTGGCAAAGAAGATGAAGGAACATCTGTTTTGTGGTTTAGTTTATTTATTTTTTTTGGGGTATTTTTTTGTCAAATGAACAAGAAAATTCAAACTGAGAGAACTTAAATGCCATGATGATAAAACAAGTAGAACTGAAGGATTGATTGATAAAAAGAACAAATTTTAGAGGAAGCTGACATTTGGCGTAATATTCTCATAGCAATTCTGCAGGGAAAAAAGAAAAGGGAAACCCAAAAAACATAATCATTGGCAATTGTTCGCAAAAAGTCTGCCGAAAAAGAATATTGCCTGGCCACATAACGCAGTATTTTGCTCGAAGAGTTTCGAGGTTGCTCATTCTCTTTTTTAGGGAAACCTTGAGATGGTTTTACAGAACACTTTATTTTTCTTAGGTGTGTCGAAAATTTTGATTCGATATGTGAAGGAAAAGTTTTTTTTTTAAATGTGGATATTGTGACAGATTTGCTTTCGCAAATTTTTGGTTCTTCCCTCGCCGGGATTCGAACCCATGCTACTGTGATATCGTGACACCAGATCGCCTGCACTGCAACCGTCCCGCTAGACCACACGAACACCTGGGCTTCACAAAAGTAAAGCTTTCGGTGGGCATGTCCACGTCTGTTTTAATCTAGCGGCGTACTACAGTACATACGACTCATCAGTGACGCTCATGTCAAAAAGGCATGTAGATGTTATTGTTAAAGATCAGCTAAATTATCTATAGTAAAGGATCCTACAAATTCATGTAATTCATTTTCCTTTGGGAAAATTATTCAATAAAATTATACACACTAGACTAATGAAGTTTATTAACACTAATAATTTGATAAGTGAAAATCAGATTGGCTTCAAAGAAAAAGCTAGAACAGCAGATCATATCTTCTCATTAAAGTCTATTGTAGACAAATATAAAACAAAACAAAAAGAAAATTTTTGCAGCATTTATAGATCTGCGAAAAGCCTTTGATACTGTCTGGAGGGAGGGTTAATTCTACATTCTACTCCAAAACAGACTTCCAGGCAAGCTTTTTAATGTCATCCAATCAATGTATAATGACAACAAATGCAGAATTAAATTTCAAAATGGTATGAGCCATGAATTTATATCAAATTATGGAGTAAAACAAGGGGATGTACTTAGCCCCACTTTGTTTAATATTTATATAAATGGCCTTGTAAATGACCTTGATCATGCAAACACTCAACCAATTATTATAGGAGATGTTAAATTAACATCATTATTATATGCAGATGACATTATTTTATTATCTGAAACCCAAGAAGGGCTACAAAATGCACTAAATGAGTTAACTAAATTTTGTTCCCTATGGAAACTTGATGTTAACAAACAAAAATCAAAAATTATAATATTCAATTCTAATGGAAAATCTCACTGTAATTATTTTAAAGTAGAAAAAGAACATCTTGAGACTGTTAAATCTATTTGTTACCTTGGAATAACTATAAATTGTTCAGGAAGTTTAAGTCATTCAAAAAAAAAATCTTATGGAAAAAGGGAGAAAGGCTTGGTTTAAAATTAAAAAAACAGTCTCTTTAGATAATTCCTGCAGTATGCTTGAAAAATTATTTGATACTTTAGTTGTTCCAATAACTCTTTATGGGAGTGAAGTTTGGGATGTAAGCCAAGTGTTCAAAGATTCAGATCTATTTGAACATTTACATATTAAATTTATTAAAGAAATTTTAGGTGTACAGTGCAAAACAACAAATGTAGCCTGTTTAACTGAGACAAACAGAATCCCTTTGTACTTTAAAATTCAGCTTTCAGCTATAAAATTTCTAAACCATATTGTAAATTCGCCTAACACTTAAGTCCATAAATATATAATAATGTAGAGAAAACAAGTAAATGGGTTAACATTGTAAAAGACTGGTTAAATAAATTAGGTTTTGGTCATCTCACTTTTGATACTTTTAATTTAAAATATCACATAAATAGTATCCAACAAAGAATCTATGACCAGGCTTATCAAATTATAAATTGTTCTATCAATAAATGTGAAAAATTAAATTTCTTTTGTCATACTAAAAGAATTAGAAAAAGGCCCCCATATATTGATATATGTAAATTCAAAACTGACCGATCAGTTTTCAGTAAATTTAAACTAAGTGCACATTCCCTAGCAATTGAAAGAGGGCGTTATACCAACATTGAAAGAAGTAAACGCATTTGCTTATCCTGTAACAGACAAGAAATTGAGGATGAATACCATTTCTTCTCAATCTGTCCATGCTATACATCATTAAGGGATACCTATATACAAAATATTAATAAAAATCTTAATTTAAATTTTATTAAATTGCAGTCCACTATAACACTTAAGCATTTGACTGTACTTTTAAATATCAGTCTTCCAGTCATTATAAAAATCACCATAAAGTATATTAATGATTGTCTTTTATTAAGAACATCTGTATAACTTGTATTTCTTTTAATATGCAATGCCAACCTAATTTTTGTTTGTGTTCTTTTTTCAATTGTTCATGAACATTAATAATGTGTTAACTGTTGATATTTATAGCCTTTTTTCTTCTTTGCTGTGAATACCACTGTCACTCTAATATAATTGTAATCAATTTAACTATTGTAAGTTTATTGTCTTTAAATTTTGTATGCCATAACCATTTAATGTAAATGTGTTTGTGCGAATAAAATATTGTCTATTGTCTATTGTAAGATACAGTCACAGAAAATAATTATATTCATATATATATATATATAAGAACCGAAACAATTGAAGAGGTGTGTGGCTAAATGGGACATTGAAAATAGCAAAACACATATAACCTCAACTTTGCTTGAGGGGGTAGATAGTTATCAAAAGTACCAGGATTATAATTTAGTACGCCAGACGCACGTTTCGTCTACATAAGACTCATCAGTGACGCTCATGTCAAAATATTTGTAAAGCAAAACAAGTACAAAGTTGGAGGGCATTGATGATACAAATTTCCAAAAAGTTGTGCCAAATATGGCAATCTATGCTTGGGATAAGAAAATCCTTAGATTTCGAAAAAATCAAAAATGCAACAGGAAATTTATCAAAATGACCACATTATTGATATTCATGTCAACACCGAAGTTTTGACTACTGGGCTGGTGATAAACCTAGCATTCTTTTCAATTTA
Source organism: Mytilus trossulus (assembly GCF_036588685.1). Lineage (NCBI taxonomy): Eukaryota > Metazoa > Mollusca > Bivalvia > Mytilida > Mytilidae > Mytilus > Mytilus trossulus. The sequence continues at coordinate 47,627,274 of NC_086380.1, read as the reverse complement.
TTTTTGAATGGTCTATCTTTAATGACTCATTACTGGTTGCTAAACGTCCATGGCCAGTTGAAAATATTTCATGCATGCTCAGGAAGATTAGATAACAAATTATCAATAAGTACAATAGGTATGTCCAGAAGTGAATCCGTCCAGAATGAAGGTCGGTAAAATTCATATCACCACTTGAAAATGAGAGATTTTGGATAGGGACAAAATATTGACTTGCAAAAAATAAAATAACATAAATATCGAACTCCGAGGAAATTTTAAAAGGAAAAATACTTAGCAAATGGCAATATCAAAAGCTCAAACACGTCAAACGAATGGATATCAAGTTAGTTATTGACCAAGCAAGTCGGTATATACGATTTATTTTGTACGGCTGGGCATGGGGTGATCCTTATTAACCCGAACGACGTAGGGGTTCGGGTTATAGGGTCGCTCGAGCCATGCAAATTAAATCGAATATACCGATTTGATTGGCAAATAACTGTTTTAACACATGACGTCATCAATTTACGTGAACGTTGTAGAAATGTGGACGATTTCCGCTATCCATGGATCCTAGGAAGTTTCTTGTAGGTTAAAGACTTTGAAAAATTGTGTACTTTCAAATCGGTGTCTGAAAAAAATCATAACTGAAAGGCCGATGTTATTGAGTGTGGATTAATTGCTTTTGAATTTCTTTCCCTCAATGATATGCGTAGAGAAAGATAAACCGAGGAAGATGTTATATTAACTACATTTAAATTGTTAGATAAACAGAAAATACGTTTCTCTTTCCAATCTTTTACTCCCCAACATCACAAATGTCTACTTGTACTGTATCAATTGTTAAAGACACGTCCATCTAAATGAAGTCTGATTGATCTCCAGCTAATCACCCCCTGTTTTGAAACAAACTTAAATATGATCCGGCCAATCCTCATTAAATTCGTTCCAGAAATAGTCACTTTATAGGAATAGCTATTTATATGAAGTCGTTATAAGTTCCATTGAGTCTAATTAAGACTAATCCAAACAGATAAAAATTTCTGTAATTCTGATATTCTTAGATACATTTCTTTTTTGACAGAAATTACCAAATATTGTTTTAGCTATCTTCCTGACTTTAAAACTCTGATTTAATATTTACATTGTACTCAAAATATGATGAAATATTGTATGTCCCAACTTAGATGAAAAAAAAGGAATGAGAAAACTTTTCTTTTTTTCCTATTTTGAAACTAAGATGTTTGTACAAAGTTTAACTTTGTAGTAATTTTAAGGCAGATGGCGGATTCTGGGGTGGGGATGAATAAGTCGTTCACTTTAGGAATAGACAAAGTATTGTGTTTAAGAAAAATGTCGTCAATATTGTTTTTAGTCTCGCTACACTGGGTGATATTTTTTTATTTTATAGAATAAAGCCCCTTTCAAAATCCAGGAACCGCCCCTAAAGGTAAAAATAGATTTGAACTGTGCAGTATATGTGAGGTAGTTAATGCATACCTTTGCTGTGCATTATCCAGATTACAGCACGGTTAGAACAAAGATCAATTCGAGATTTTACCCATGGCATGTGTTAACTCTCAAATACTGACTTGACGACACCCCCACCCCAAGTAGAGCAGCTACATAAATGATAAATGCATAAAACGTTTTACAAGCATCAGTCCAAACGTTGGGTAAATATAGACCCCACCTTTTCAAATCTCTGGATCTTTACCAGAAAAATGTACCATTATTGTAGCCCCTCGTTGAGGTATCCAAGTCAAATCTTTACAGACGGGGTATACTATTAATAACCACATTTAAAGCATAAATCACAAAGTTAACAAGTAAATTCTGCATATTGTTCAATATGTTTAGAGAATCAACGTGCGTCAAAATGAGGTCTTACTAATTATTTTTTTTCAACAAGAAATATATTTTTCATTTTCACAACTTACAACCGTCTCTTTTCGCCCGTATTCTTCTTTTTTTATTTCAAAAATAAAAGAAATCAAAGTGCAAAATGTTTTGATCAAATATATAAACAATCAAATTTAAAAACGATATTTTAAATTTCAAAATTTTAAATTATTTGGTGGACATTTTTAAATTTCAAAAAATTAAAGTAAAATTTGGAATTCTCGGATATTTTAAAACTTTTAAAAAACACGGATCAAAATGTATAGTAGGAAGACCGGGGTTGAATGAGACACATTTCATTGTTTTGTCGATGCCACTGCTGGTGGACGTTTCCTTTTCCGATGGTATCACCAGGCCAGTAGTCAACACTTTGGTGTTGATATGAATATCAATAATGTGGTCATTTTTGTAAATTTCCTGTTACAAAACTTTGAATTATTCGAAAAACTAAGGATATTCTTATCCCAGGCATAGATAACCTTGGCCGTATTTGGCACAACTTTTTGGAATTTTGGATCCTCAATGCTCTTCAGCTTTGTACTTGTTTGGCTTTACAAATATTTTGATATGAGCGTCACTGATGAGTATTATGTAGACGAAACGCGCGTCTGGCGTACTAAATTATAATCCTGGTACCTTTGATAACTATTTGTCTATACCTTGGAATCGATTGTTCGCAGGTTTTTTTCGCTAGACCTCGCAACCTAAACCAACACTTTATGCATATTTTGAGAAGTGTTTGGGTCATCTAACGCTACTTCTTCGGTCACAGCTGACTTTTTAATAGAGGTCGACGCATGTCACAACCTACCCCATATGCGGGGTAGGATGTGACATAGGTTGGGACAAGTTGTGGCAAATACATACTAATGACAAAGCTAATCCTGGTACCTTTGATAACTATCTATTCATATGGACAAATGTATACGTTTGCTTTTTGTGTTGTTATATATGTGCCCAAGACCATATTTAAAAGTGGACATAAAGTATAAAATAAAAGCACCAGTAGTATACCGCTGTTCAAAAGTCATACTTCGATTAAGCAAAATCACATTCTGGTAATAAACTAAAACCGAGGAAAGACATCAACTATAGATGGAAAATAGTGGAACAACAGATACACTGAACTGCAACAAAAGAAGACAACACCAACATACATAGAAATAGACAGTAGATAAAAGTTATGGACAAAAGTACTTTCACATTCAATGAATATTGTTTTAATAGATTTTTTTTTAAATGCAATAAACCACTGTTTTAACTTCTGCATACTCAGTAAGTGATATGACAGTTTTTTCATCGGTCTTTCTATTTGTTGATTTTGTGGTTAAACGTATATATCTTGTCTCAATATTCCCAATGGATTTTGAATTTCATAAAAATTTGAACAAAAATATTTTTACGAAATCAGAAACAATAGAATATAAATATGAGAAAAAAAGCTATTCAAGCTAAATGTTAACATTGTTTTTCCTTTCTTGTTTGTTTCGTTTGCACTTTGTCGTTTGGAATGGAACAGGTTTGCGAGATAAGATAATATTCTTGTTTATTTATTTTCTCTCTTATAGTAATGCAAGTTTCTACTTATTTTACTCCCACTTTTCTTAATCTATATTGGACTTTGGTATCTTGTATCTCCTTTTTTGTTGTATAAAATAAAGAAAAGTATAAGGTTTCAACAAGGATTTTTATATTCAATTCTAAATATATTTGCATCAACAGTACACCATATCGTCTTTCTAGTCTTCATCAGAGTCGCAATAATGACATATAAATAGTTTGTCTCCTTTGGTGCATTCTTCATGTGCCCATTCTTTGCAACAAGTGCACTGAATCCAAGATTCTCTTGATTTACTGGTGGAATATGGTTCTAGATATACTAAGCAAAAACATTCATCTTCGTCGTCTGAATTGTTTGATTTCCTCATCATTTTGCTCATCTCTTTCTGTTTGTTGGTTCTTCTTGTGCTTTTTTGGAGGGGCAACTTTCGTTTAACAGTCTATTGCTGTTTCTGACATTTTCTTTTTTCTTCCTCTTCATGTGCGTTCTTTTCTGGTGTATCGTTGAGAATATCAGTTTCTCTTTCTACTTGAAGTTATTCTAGGGTTTTTCAATGGAGGTTCTTTGGAGAATGGTCGTTCCTCGCTTGTGTCAAATGATTTTGCTGTTTTCTTTTGGTGATCCTGATGACCTGCTGCTGTCTCTCGGGCTGTAGCACTGTAATGTGCTATTGACACCTTCTCCTGTCAAAACCAGATCTATGTTTCGTTCTCTGTCAGCCGTGGAAGTAGTTGGTAACTGCATTAGCCAATATTAGCTGAGATATGTTGTTGTTCTCAACTCTTATTATATTGGCACATATTTGATACGCATTGCATAACAGCACCATGATTAAATCCGCAGTTCCAGGCATATAATTGTTTTCGTCAATGTAACTGTTAACCTCGGTTATTTAATCTATGTCATCAGTTATGAAATCCTTGTAGAAGTTTTTATTTCTATTAGCTTCAACTCTCAGGTTTTGGAATATTTCTTCAGTTCCGATTTTTTCATTTAACTCTGCTTCCATGCAAATTTGAAATGCATAAACAAGGCAGTGTCCGTCACCTCTGACGTTTACTAGAACTCGTTGTCGTTCCTGAAGTTATTTTTGAAAATTAGATTCCTCGTTAGGGTCACTTGATTGTAACGTATCTGTTTTGTCTTGTTCTTCATTTGATTTTTCTCCCTCGTGTTGCTCGTCGGCTTCTCCTGGTTGATTATCATTTAACTCTTTTTCATTTGTATTACTATTCGGCACAGCGGATGGAGATTCGTCGCTCATTTGTTCTCTTTGTGTCAAGTCATCAGAACTGGTTTGCATTGGTCTGTCAGTTACATATGAAGGTGCGAAGTCAGTATCTTCAAAAACATCAGGATTCATTGGAAATACTCCACCAATCTAATTAAAATATTGAGTAGTATAACGTAATCAGAGATCAATATTTTAATTAGATTGGTGGAGTATTTCCAATGAATCCTGATGTTTTTGAAGATACTGACTTCGCACCTTCATAAATATTGATCTCTGATTACGTTATACTACATATGTAGTATAACGTAATCAGAGATCAATATTTTAATTAGATTGATATTCCACTTACTCTGAACCCACTTATGATATTTTTATAGCAGTATTCGGTCAAGACTCTAGCTTTCCAGGGTTATTTCTCATCCAACAATCCTGTTCTGTTGCGACGTATCTGTTCAATGGCCCATACACAGTCCTGTCCAATGGTTGAAGCTTGTGGGAACAGTGTGGAGGGAATGAAAGCATAAAAATTCCATTGAGTTTTGCAAAGGCAAGGATTGTTACAGCAAGATGAGCATTGTGGTTATCTAACAAAAGTAAAACAGGGTGTGATGTACTGGGTTTGGTGTGCTTTACAAAGTGTTGCAGAAAAATGAGAAAATTCTCAGCTGTTATCCAACCTGATGGATGGGCTCCACCACAAACTCCTTGAGGTCCATCTCTAATAAAGTGGTCTTTGAAGTGCTTTCTATGGAAAATCATCATTGGTGGTACTGTGTTCCCAATAGCATTTGCGGATCCGCATACTGTAACAAGATAACCGCTCTCAGCAGACGTTATACCTCCTACTTGCTTTACTCCTTTAGCACCGACTGTTTTGTGTGGCTTTTGTACTGTGGTTATACCTGTCTCATCTATATTCTAGATATCAGAAGCACTGAATTTATATCGATCCATCACTTCTCAAAGCTTTGTAAAAAAACAAATTTACATTGGTGTGGTTGAAACTAGTTGCCCTGACAGAATAGTGGCTTCTGGTGTTCTAATAGACAGATTAGGATGTCTCCGCATAAACAGAAGAAACCAATCTACTCCTGCACACTTGTTTTCAACCCATGATTGTGGCATGTGTACGGAGAACTTCTCTGTACATTATTATGCAAGTCTTCTAACTTCTTCAGGTGTGAGTCTAAAGTAGATGTAAGAGGCATTAAGTAAATATCTTTCCAGTGCTTGCTCTTGTATAAGTCATTGAAAACTTTCCTGTTACCAAAGTAGCCAACTGTTACATTACTGGAACCTTCTTCTGTGCATTTCTTTATGAATTTGGTCAAAGTCATGTGATTAATTTCAAACTCAAACGCTGCCGATCTCACACTACGGTGGTCGTTAACTACGCAACTCATTGCTCTTTCCATTATTCCATGTGGTGTTGTTCCTCTATTTGTTTTTACGAGCATACCTTCTTGTCATATGAATGTTGACCTGAAAAGTTTTTTTATTTTTATTAAAGAATGGATGAAGATGTTATGTTTAATAAGACATATTCATATCATCTATATATTCAATTTAGCACTGTCATGTTACGTGTATTATACGATCTTGTTGTCTGTGTGTACATCCATTATAGTGTTTGCATTACAGATATTTGTTATTTCTGTTGCAGAACATTCATTTGTCTCTACAGTATATCTAATCTTAAGTCTATTACAAGAACGATTTTTATTTCAAAACATAATTTAGTGTTTATCTTAAGTTTTACGGAATGTGTTGTGTGTGTGAGCGCTATAGAACCAGGTTTAATCCACCATTTTTTACATTTGAAAATGCCTGTACCAAGTCAGGAATATGACAGTTCTTGTATATTCGTTTTAGATGCGTTTTGTTATTTGATTTTTCCATGTGATTATGGACTTTCCGTATTTATTTTCCTCTGAGTTCAGTATTTTTGTGATTTTCCTTTTTCCTTTAATTTATAGATTGAAAATGATGTCAAAATGGAATAAATAGTTGAAAAGAGTCAAATTAAAATGTCACAACCTGTCCCGTATGTGGTGTATCAACCTGCCCCTTAATGATGGTGGTCACGTGGCAATCACGTGTGTATAAACGAAATGCACTGAGGTTTTATATGATGGCTCATATGATGCCGTTGATTTTATCTTCATTCATTTCTCTCAATTTTTTGAAAGGTATTGGTAATATTGGCAGGAGAACTGTAGTCAGGCTTATCAAATGGCAAAAATCAAAAGCTCAAACACATCAAACAAATGGATTTGGTACAGGCATTTCGAAATTCGGAGAGCCATATATCTTGCACGTTAAAGAGACACCCTTGCAGATTTCGAAAAAGAGTAGGCTAATGCCGCTACAAGGCAGCACTCGCATCCGCAAATTGGAAAGGGATTAATATAAGTTGCAAAACTTGTTTCCCAATTCACTGTTAATAAATGTGTTTAAACTAAATTCGAGTGTAGAATCTGCATGGTTATATAGCGCTAAACCTCTCACTTGTATGACTGTCGCATCAAATTGGCCTTTGTTAGTCTTGTATTTATATTTTTAATTTTAGTTTCTTGTGTACCATTTGGAGTTTAGTATGGCGTTCATTATATATGACTGAACTATTATATATTTGTTTAGGGGTCAGTTGAAGGACGCCTCCGGCTGTTGGAATTTCACGCAGCATTGAAGACGTGTTGGTGACCCTCTGCTTTCATCTATATATATAACTTGACATGAATGATTATGAATGAAGATGACTGATTATGTTCTATCATCTGTTGCAGTCTCTCGTGTGTTAGGTTTAAATAGAAATTGCATGTCAAATTTATAGGATCAGTTGTATCGTCATTGTAACAGCTCCTCTGACCGCTGGAAAATAATTTACAGTAATACATTTCTAAATCCTCCGTGTAAATAAAGGCATTAACTGTACTGTGACACCGATTTACACCGTTGTAACTGTCACGTTCAACAGGCGTGGACTGTACCGTTGTTATCTGTGTACTTGGAAACATGATACAACTTTCTTTTTTATTCATTATAAAATAATTAATTAAAAAGTAACTAAGTGAATATGATATCAAAAAGTACTGTTTGTATAAGTACGTTTCGTTTCTATCCAAAAATATGAGAATTTATATAGGACTATTTCATACGCAATCCGGAAGTCGCATTAATTTTAGCATTGTGGCTGTGTTGTTCGGTCAAAATTTGACAAACTCAGGTGCCCGGTTAGCAAATTTGTACTTAGCATACGTTGTTTAGAAGATAATAATAATCAACAGATATATTTGATGACTATATAAGTTAAAGTTACATATATATCACATTTGGCACGGGATATACATGGCTAAGCTGGTTGCCGTATGTCGAACTGACGACTATCAATTTGAACGGAGACAGCTCCCATTGACAGTCGATGACAATTTGAAGGTGAGGTTTGTCAAACTGAAATTAGAACCATTCTCAAGAACATAATAAAATTGTGCAAACCATTAACGAATGCAACGAAAATCATTTGATTTGCGCCTGTACTTATAAAAAGTTGATTCTGAAAAAAGGAAAATGGGGGACATATATAAATTTTACATTTTGAAAAGTAGGTCAAACTTGTTCTAATCTTTTAAGTTACTTTTCACAATTAATATATAATCATGTGGGGAAATGTAAATATGAAACAGCACTGGTTAAAATTAGAATTAAAAAAAACATTACTAAATAATATATTATATCCAGATCAATAATCATGATAATGCTCAATTTATGTAAACAACACAGCATTTTGTATTTATCATCAGGTGTGCAGTTTTTGAAAAGAAAATATAAACATTTCCAAAATTACCACGGGTAATGGGTAACACGTTATCATGTACATTGTACATTTAACATGGAATAAATCCGTTAATTTTCATTAAATTGCAAGAACATGAAGCTTTTAAGGAAGTAAAAGGGGAGGGTATCTGCACGGAAGAACGCGAAATAAAATTGCCATTTCACGATGAACGAACAATTATAAATATCTTGCACGTTGATCTTTTTACAGATTTCACGAAACACAGTGAATAACAAACCTTTTTCACAGCTGCACGTGAAATAAAAATGGCAAAACACGTTGCATGAATATAACCCTTTAACTACCTCAAGTAAGAATAACATTTAAAAATTCTTTACTTTTACACAAGTCATCTCCCATGATAATGATGTCAGAAGCTGATTAAACAAAATGGCATGTTCACATCACAGGAAGCCCATCAAGAGACGAGAAAATAAGGCTTTGGAAATGTGACTAGTGCCAATGATATGTATCTCCTATAAAAGGTCCTTTTCAGTAATTTAAAAAACAATTCTACCTTTAAATTTGTTGTACATACTAGAAATTAGATGACACAAATGTATTTTCAACGTCAAGTTGTGGTCGATCATGGTAATAAAAGTAAAATAAGAGGTTTTTTATACGACCGCAAATTTTGAAAAAATTTTCGTCGTATATTGCTATCACGTTGGCGTCGTCGTCGTCGTCGTCGTCCGAATACTTTTAGTTTTCGCACTCTAACTTTAGTAAAAGTGAATAGAAATCTATGAAATTTTAACACAAGGTTTATGTCCATAAAAGGAAGGCTGGTATTGATTTTTGGAGTTTTGGTCCCAACATTTTAGGAATTAGGGGCCAAAAAGGGCCCAAATAAGCATTTTCTTGGTTTTCGCACTATAACTTTAGTTTAAGTTAATAGAAATCTATGAAATTTTGACACAAGGTTTATGACCACAAAAGAAAGGTTGGGATTGATTTTGGGAGTTTTGGTTTCAACAGTTTAGGAATTAGGGGCCAAAAAAGGGCCCAAATAAGCATTATTCTTGGTTTTCGCACAATAACCTTAGTTAAAGTAAATAGAAATCAATGAAATTTAAACACAATGTTTATGACCACAAAAGGAAGGTTGGTATTGATTTTGGGAGTTTCGGTCCCAACAGTTTAGGAATAAGGGGCCAAAAAGGGACCCAAATAAGCATTTTTCTTGGTTTTCGCACCATAGCGTTAGTATTAGTAAATAGAAATCTATGAAATTTAAACACAAGGTTTATGACTATAAAAGGAAGGTTGGTATTGATTTTGGGAGTTTTGGTCCCAACAGTTAAGGAAAAAGGGGCCCAAAGGGTCCAAAATTAAACTTTGTTTGATTTCATCAAAATTGAATAATTGGTGTTCTTTAATATGCCGAATCTAACTGTGTATGTAGATTCTTAATTTTTGGTCCCGTTTTCAAATTGGTCTACATTAAGGTCCAAAGGGTCCAAAATTAAACTTAGTTTGATTTTAACAAAAATTGAAACCTTGGGGTTCTTTGATATGCTGAATCTTAAAATGTACTTAGATTTTTGATTATTGGCCCAGTTTTCAAGTTGGCCCAAATCGAGGTCCAAAATTAAACATTGTTTGATTTCATCAAAAATTGAATAATTGGGGTTCTTTGATATGCCAAATCTAACTGTGTATGTAGATTCTTAATTTTTGGTCCAGTTTTAAAATTGGTCTAAATTAAAGTGCAAAGGGTCCAAAATTAAACTAAGTTTGATTTTAACAAAAATTAAATTCTTGGGCCTCTTTGATATGCTGAATCTAAACATGTACTTAGATTTTTGATTATGGGCCCAGTTTTCAAGTTGGTCCAAATCAGGATCTTAAATTATTATATTAAGTATTGTGCAATAGCAAGTCTTTTCAATTGCACAGTAATGTGCAATGGCAAGAAATATCTAATTTCACAATATTGTGAAATAGCAATTTTTTTTTAATTAAGAGTTATCTTTCTTTGTTCAGTATAGTAAGCAAGAAATATCTGCAAGATTTTTTTTTAATTGGAGTTATCTTTCTTTGTCCAGAAACAACTTAAATCTTTGTTATATACCATATACATGTACAATGTATATTCACTTTTTACTACCAACTGATAAATTTAAATAATCTTTACCATTCAGTGATAACAAGCAGTTTTTTTACATCTTAATATTTTATGATGTATTTAAATGAGTAGTAATTGTTGCAAACTCCATTAGAATATTTTTATTGAAATTAGTTTTGGAATAAGGGAAAGGGGGATGTGATTAAAAAATTGGGTTCAATTTTTCTCATTTGAAATTTCATAAATAAAAAGAAAATTTCTTCAAACATTTTTTTGAGAGGATTAATATTCAACAGCATAGTAAATTGCTCTAAGAGAAAACAAAAATTTTAAGTTCATTTGAATACATTCATTCTGTGTCAGAAACCTATGCTGTGTCAACTATTTAATCACAATCCAAATTTAGAGCGGAATCCAGCTTGAATGTTGTGTCCATACTTGCCCCAACCGTTCAGGGTTCAACCTCTGCGGTCGTATAAAGCTACGCCCTGCGGAGCATCTGGTTAATGCTTCATAAAGGCCCTTTCACATGTTCACTGTTAGTTCAGTTTTAAAACTTTTGTGGCAACTACATGTACATGAACTAACTTACTAAGAGGCATAAAATATCCAGAATTGTCAACCCTTAAAAATTATTTTTAACTGAGGGCTGCCTGTGATTATGGAACAATTCAAATTTATGATTTCATGTGAAATTTAATCAACCATTATTGTTTACCAGTCATCCAGTGGTCAAACAATTATTTTACAAAATTCTCTGTGGGGTACTTTATGGATTTAATATGATAGTCATGATAGTGGCATACATGTATATTAACATGTTCATTTGGACATGTACAATCTTCAATAAAAGGAGAAAAAGATTGAGTTACTTACATCTGTATATGGTTGTTTCTAACAACCTCTCTGAACAACGCTGATAGTTTCATGGAGTCCATTGATTTATGCTTGTTTGTTTTTTTCAGATGGTTGTCCAGTTTAGTGATAACTGTGTTGATTGTGAACATGTTAGAGGAATCAAACAGAAGGAACTGGAACATTTTGTTCAGAGATTTAGTCGACTAACAAAAGATGAAGTGGCTGTTGAGATGATGGTCACTAGTAAAGACATCATGAATCTTCTAACACATATGGTTCCCTGTGTTGGTTGTAGGAGAAGGTATTTAAGCTAATACACACATTTTTATTTGCTTCACTCACACTTGGTGCCTGTCATCTGTTAACTTTTACAAATCATCTCTTCTGAAACTACTGAGCCAAATTTAAAACAAATCTGACCCCAATTATCATTAAGGTTTCTTGATTAACCCTTTCCTCAATGATTTTTTTTGCATACTTAACCCTTTCGCCGATGAGTCCCGGTTAACAGGGATTCACGCTTCAGACAGCTGACGATGAGCCCCATTTTACAGGGATCGGAGTACCTCTTTAATATTTCCTGCTTTTACAGTGCAAACATGAGTTATCTTTCTTTGATGAATACCCGGATGAAAGTGTAAACATAGCGCTTCCGTTTGTTGAAAACCGTCTCAAAATCAGAGGAAATTTACGGAATTTACGAGAATTTGAAATGAGGGAACATTTTTGGGGAAAGAATATGGAAGAATTGAAGCCAAACTAGTTTACTTTTTTTACATAAAATGTTGTTTTATGTTCAAAACACTTGGAATGGACATTGTTGAGTGTGAGGAATTTGTGCAGCCTCGTAAAAAATTTCAAAATTTTGTTGTTTTGGGTTAAAAAATTATGATTTGGAGCAGAATTTTGAGAATTTCACCTAGATAATGCCGAAAATTTGAATATTTCATGAAGAAAAAATTATCAAAACATGAACAAAACTGTGAACATGGTGTTAGTGAATGAAATAAATACACAAATAACTACAAACAAGTTTTTATTGACATTTATTATGAAGATCTCCCACTTGAGTAATAGTTAGTAGCCAGGGCAGCCATCGTCTCAGAGTAGCTTCTGTCTGGGCAGCAATCGGTGAAAGGATTAAACTACATAGAATTTTTCAATAATATGCTGAAAATATGTTTCAAGTATTTCATCAAATAAATTTAAGTTGGATATTTTTATGAATATCCATCTCATAATATATTAGATTCAAATTTTATAAAGTCTGATGCAGACACTTCATAGTCAAAACTTTTCAACTGAGGTACTACACAGGCGTCATGGAGTTATTGAGTTAAACTAATATAATTAAGAAATGTTAATATTATACATGTACATATAACATTATATATTTTATTACAGTGTTGAAAGGCTGTTCAATGATTTGGTGGAATCCCAGCACACAGCATTAGAACCTCTTATCATCACACGACGTGGTGTGTTATCGGTAAATCGTGACAGCCTATTTGATCCGAAAGCATTGTATGCTCTCTTCTACATTCATGGGTTAGTACAAAAATGTAGTTATTTTACTATTTACCAATAACATTTTTTATTCTATGACTATTATATATCTCATATGTTAATAGCAGGTGGAATCTACTTTGATAAAACATTTAAAGCAGAAATATCTTGAGAGGTTAAGATTTTTAAAGGTTTTAAAATTCAAATCTTTGGCTGTGATGGCTGTTGCTGAGACTTTTCATATTAACATGATTAATGAATCAAAACACTGGAAGGTAGAGCTACAATGTAAATAAGATGTATTGTTTACAACCATTTGAGTTTGTAATATGTTTTTGAGAACTCAGGTCTGCATCATGTGTACTTGTTAAATGAAACTTTTTTGTGAGACCCCAGTCATGTCTGTCCCTTGATGATTAATGGAAAAATAAGCATAATAGCATAGAAGTTTATCATGATCTGTTGAAAGTTGTAAAATTGTCAAACATTTTTTATAAAGCACTATCAAGATTGATTCTCAGCAAAACAAAAATCTGTTGATGTGTGATGAATATAAAAAAATGTTGAAAAGTGTCAAAAATGATGTCATTCAGAATTGAATTTCTGGAAAAAAGTACATTTTTTTTTTGGACAATGGCTACAGTCTTCTTTTTTTCCAGATCAAAGCTGACATCTGTGATGGAATCTATTCCAAAAAGTAAGAAGAACAAACGGTGTAATCTTCATTCCTTAGAGACTCATAAGACAAGAACACCAGGGTATGTCATGTTGTATGTTTAATAATTATAAAACTGTGTCTGTCCTGTCCTGTAAAACACCTTCACACTTTAAATGGTGCAGCCAATTTAACAGTTTAGATCAGAACATTGAAATTCAAATACCAATTTTGTGTCAATCATAATAATGATATGATGCTGAACTGATTACTATGGTCTCCTTTTGATACTAAGTCTTAACCCTTTTCTCCATGTAATATTTTTTACCTACTTGATTCACATAAGATTTTTTAATAATAAAAAAAAATCATTGAAATTGAAAGTATTAATGAATTGGGAAAAGGAATATTTCATCAAAAAAATTCCAGTCAGATTCAGATATTCTCATGAATATCCTTTTAATATTTGATACACATTTTATTAAGTCTTAAACAGACTTATAGTATTCAAGACATTTCAACTGGGGCACTACACAGGCATCATTATGGAGGAAAGCCGAAAGGGTCAAGGGATACAAATCTGGATGAGACAAAAAAAATTCTGACTGGCTAAATATATATTGAAAGCCCTGTCAGCTAAAGTTTCCTATCAATATTTTTACCAAAAATTTACATGTTTGATACCTTTATAAATGTTCAAATGGTTAGCAATAGTATTGTATAGCCATCTTGTTTAGAAATACATTATAAACTAATAAGATACAGGAAAGGAACTGTCAGAATATAGTTATAGTAGTTAGTTGCATTAACTGTAAGTTTTTCATGTTTATTAGAAATTTCATAAGGCAAATAAGTGAAACTGTCAATATGTTCAAATAAGTCTCAAATGACCTCATTTTCTCAAACTGTATTGATTAAAATAATTATGATAATGGAAGAGGTAAAAACTGTGTTTCAGAAGCTGGATAGATATATGGGATTTGTTAGCTCAAGATTGCAGAGAGGAAGTAGTGCTAGTAGATGCTGATGGTCTTTTGGATACACTTGAAAATTATCTCAGAAAACACAGGTAATTGTTTTATAGATACATAGAGGATAATTTCTCTAATTGTTAATGGATAATCACATTTCTCATTTTTTTCCTCACTAGTCATGCTAGTGAAATATCAGTTTTCCTCAAATGATTTGTGGAATTAAGTTATGATGTCAATTTTTTTATTGAATTCTTCTGAATTTCCTACTGTAACGTTTTGAAAAAAATTACCATATCTGAGGCTTAAATTAAAATATTGTTTGTTTGCCCTTTACCGACCGACCCTATCAATTCGTTCCGCCTGAAAATCTTTTATTTGTATTTACCAGCAAGATTTTATTTTATTTTATTTTATCGTTCCTACCAAAAATCTTATATTTGTATTTCCTGCTCAAAACATTTTTAACGGAATCCTCGGGTTTTATCTTTAACGTATAAGGTCCAGTCTGTTTGGTATCACCTGAGCGTTTGACATGAACACTTGCATTTGAAGTTTCAAAGCATATGTATGAAATCGATGTTGAACGCTTCCTGAAATCATGATATGACGTATGTTACTCTGTACCATTATACTTTATAGGGCAGGGTTTATTTACAAAAAAGTTCGTTTGATACAAAATTATCAACGTGTGTACAAATTAATTTGTAAACAGATGTTGTGTTCTATGTAGGGATGGCCTTTTGTGATCTGCAGATCAGGATGATTATGTGAACGATGCCGCTATATTATTTATATCTGACATGAACCAAAAGTGACAAAACCCTGTAAAGTGGAGAATATCTGGCAGTAAAATCGCCAAGTTTCCCATACAGATAATTTATAAATGCGATGTAAAATACGTGACAATTGAGTTTTAAGTCTTGTAGCATTTTTATTGGACACAAAGGCACACACAAATTTTTAACACTTTAAGGACTTTTTCTACTAGTTATGTATGTCTGCATGCAACAGATAATTTGTCTACAGCTTGATAAGGTTGAGATGTATTGAGTTGTCAACCAGGTAATTACTTCCTGTTTGCAGATAGTTTGAAAATTTACATCACATTTGAAGAGGGAATTTCAACAAACCTATCATGGTTCTTATTGAAGGAATGATTTTATATTTTTGTACTGCAGTAAGATAGTGTTTAATTGTAATAATTAGTCAATATTTTGTATTTCCTGTATAGCCACTTCTTGTTTCCTAATAGTTGAAATTTTACAACTATCATTGTACATACAAAATTTCATCAAAGTAATTTGCTGCTATGGAGGGGAATGATTTAATATTTGGTCTGCAGCTTGATAATGTTGAAATTTGGCTAGTAAGCACTCTTTGTATGTGTTGTACAGAGAAAATTTTCATTCAAGTTTTCTTGACTTGAAAGAAAGGGAATGATCAGTTATAATCCTAATCTCAAATTAGTAGCATGCAGCGACACAGAATAAAATTTGTTTTGCCTTTTAACATTTTAAAGACTTATAAAATAGTGAATAGAAAATAATATGTAAATCACATATATTTACTTTATTTTGAATGATGACAGGAAATACTTTCATTTACAAATTTAAACATCAATATATTTTTAGGTTTTGTTCAGAATGCAAGTCAAAAGTGCTAAGAGCCTACAGTATTTTGGTTGGAGATTTGGACTGTACTAAAGAGAAGGGTTATTGTGCTGCCTTGTATGAAGGTTTACGATGTTGTCCTCAGGAACGCCACATACATATGCTCTGTGATACAGATTTCATAGCTCATTTAATAGGCAGGGCAGAGCCAGAGCTTGCTGGAGGGTAAGAATGTCAATTGTAAAATTTTTGCAATGATTTTTATAATATAATAGATTGAAGTACATTGGTAGTCACATCTGTTATGAGAAACACTATTTTTACTAACAGATTGCAGAATTGGAACACCAATAAGTTAGTAAAGTATTGGGCTAAATTGTAAGACACAACATATGCAATGCAATCAATGAACATAAGAACATAATATACTATTCACAAAGACAACCCTCTATTCTATACAAATCTTGTGTGCAATTTAGAATTCTTGATGTCTTAACTATTTGCTTTTTGGTAATCATCATAGTATAATAAAGCAAATATGAAAATTTACCCTAATCCTAATTAACATTTCAAATTTTCATGTTTTGCCATGGAGTGTACTGTGTCAATTTCCCTGTGGCATTTTAGCTGAAGCCATTACTTTTTGCTGATACAGTGTTATTCAAAATCTGCTCATACATGACTGATAATTCTATGTAAAACAATATAGCTAGGAGTAAAGTAAAATAATGAAAATACCGAAATCAAAATGAATAGTCCTTTGTAAAAAGGCAAAATTACAAGCTCTAACACATTTAATGAATAGAAAACAATTGTCATATTCCATTGTATTTCTGACTTAGAACAACCATTACCTTTTAAAGAAAAGGAGGATTAAACCTGGTTTTATAGCTAGCTAAAACCTCTCACATTATTACTGTTGCATATTATTTCATTATATTGACAACGATGTGTGAACAAAACAAAAACATAATAAGTAAAAAAACTGATGTAAAGCAGTCAACAAAGAAACACAAACTGGTATACAAATAAAGTAAAGAAGCAAAATGAAAGACAAGAACTCAAATTGACTTTAGAACAATAACACAATGACAGGAAGTAAAAGTACCAATCTACATCATATTAAAGTTTAATTATACAGTGATGGAGATTTTATTTTTAGGATTTGCAGATTTTTGACATAAAAATAAACATTTTTAATCAAAACACTTTTGTTATATGTTTGTTTATTGCAGAACTCGCCGAGATAGACATGCCAAAACTTTAGACATTGCCCAGGAAGAAGTGCTGACCTGCCTTGGTATACATGTGTATGAGAGGCTTCATAGAATCGCTCAAAAATTGAAGGAAGAAGAACAAACTTGGCAGATTCTATTCTTCCTTGGAGTGGATGCTCTAAAGAAAAGCTTTGAGGTCTATATGTGTTCAATTTTCTATAAAAAATCTTAAGTCTTCCTTTAAACAAGAGTTGTTATACATAAAAATGTTCAAAATAACTAAATATACTAAGAAAAGATGTATTTTTTTTTATTATTAATATTGATTATTGCAAATTATGTGACTGGGTTATTATCACAATAACAAGAACTAGCAAACTGAAATCTGACACATTTGTCATGTACTTGTTGAGTCAACAGAAAAAACTATTTTGAACTGAACATAAATACTTCTTTAAAAATCGCTAGTTTGCATTCTAATTAATTTATTTTAAAAAAAAAGTTTATTTATGACACACATTAAAATATTATTTGATGATCAATTTTAAAAGGTAGTAAAAAAGGTGGTGGAATTTCTCCCTGCATTGAAGACCTATTGGTGACCTTTTGCTGTTGTCTGTTCTATGGTCGGGTTGTTGTGTCTTTGACACATTTCCCAATTTCCATTCTCAATTTTGTTATACATGGAATGTGCATATCAATCTCAAGGTTATTATTTAACAGGTGGCATTAGAGAAGAAACAAGGTGTGTCAAACTTAGAATTGATGTATGAGGAATTGTTAGAAGAGGAAAGAGCTAAGGAACAAAGAAGGGAACAGAAAAGACAGAAGAGAAAAAAGAAGAAGGCAAAGACATCTCAGATTGCTGAAAAGGAAAACATTGCAGTTGAGATAGACAATGATAACTCTAAATGTGAAGTAAGTAGATACATTATAAGGTATGGTCATCATTGGTTGATTCTAGGTTCCCAAATTTATATGGATTATGTGGGTATAGATTTACCACCAATTGTTATGATTGACGAAAAACAAATTTACTATACATGCCATGGGGTTGTTTTCAGAATTTGACAAAACAAGAAAATCAAATATCAACAAAACTTCAATTTTTCTTCATTCCACAAAATCAATATAATGTATTCCAGAGTAAGTTATATGAAAAATTCTAGAATAGTGGCTATTTAAGCAATCTTGTTGTTGGTGTTTGACATTAAAACAATTATATCTTGTATATCATGTAAACACATGAATTTGGTATGAAAGTTTGTGGCCTGTCTTTAATATCTTGACAATAGTACACTGGAGCAGATAAGTTATTAATGAAAATTTGCATGACTCAAAACTTGATACACTCATTTAATGCAAAACTTAAGATAAAAGTTGATAATATTGGTTGCTGCACTGTTATCGTATTATAAAGTATATTATAAATTTTATATTATTTTCCACATTGTCATAAGGATAAATCTACTCACACAAGACCTGTTAAAGCAGTTGATAGATGTTTTTGCTGAACTGTTAATTTACTGCTAATATTCTGTAAATGTATATTATCACCTTGATAATATTTTCCAGTATGGTAAAGAGAGGAGTAAGGACAAATCTTCTCACAAGTCTTTTATAGAAGTTGATTGTGTTTTCTCTGCTATACTGTTAATATTCTGTAAATGTATATTATTATTTTAATGATATTTTCCACAGTGTGATAAAGAGAGGAGTAAGGATAAGTCGACTCACAAGTCTTGTAAAGATAAGTGTAGTATCTATGGTGACCAAAATTCCAATACTAGCTTGGCTTCAATGGAGAGTTGTCGGAGTAACCAGTCTGGAGAGAAGAAAGGAGGAAGTGATTGTGGTTACTCCTCTGGTCCTGATGGTTGTGACAACTGTAGTGTGCCAAGTTCTAATGATTCAGATGTCTCCAGTCTGGAGCACATATGTGGAAGTCAAGATGGTAAGCAATACACATTCTACACAGAACACATATGTGGTAGTCAAGATGGTAAGCAATACACATTCTACACAGAACACATGTGTGGTAGTCAAGATGGTAAGCAATAGACATTCTACACAGAACACATATGTGGTAGTCAAGATGGTAAGCAATACATATTCTACACAGAACACATGTGTGGTAGTCAAGATGATAAGCAATACACATTCTACACAGAACACATGTGTGGTAGTCAAGATGGTAAGCAATACACATTCTACACAGAACACATATGTGGTAGTCAAGATGGTAAGCAATACACATTCTACACAGAACACATGTGTGGTAGTCAAGATGGTAAGCAATACACATTCTACACAGAACACATGTGTGGTAGTCAAGATGGTAAGCAATACACATTCTACACAGATACATATGTGGTAGTCAAGATGGTAAGCAATACACATTCTATACAGATACATGTGTGGTAGTCAAGATGGTAAGCAATACACATTCTACACAGAACACATGTGTGGTAGTCAAGATGGTAAGCAATACACATTCTACACAGATACATATGTGGTAGTCAAGATGGTAAGCAATACACATTCTATACAGATACATGTGTGGTAGTCAAGATGGTAAGCAATACACATTCTACACAGATACATGTGTGGTAGTCAAGATTGTAAGCAATACACATTCTATACAGATACATGTGTGGTAGTCAAGATGGTAAGCAATACACATTCTACACAGAACACATATGTGGTAGTCAAGATGGTAAGCAATACACATTCTATACAGATACATGTGTGGTAGTCAAGATGGTAAGCAATACACATTCTACACAGATACATGTGTGGTAGTCAAGATGGTAAGCAATACACATTCTACACAGAACACATGTGTGGTAGTCAAGATGGTAAGCAATACTCATTCTACACAGATAGGCAATACACTTTCTACACAGATATATGTGTGGTAGTCAAGGTGCCATCACTTGTTGTCTGTTGCCTGTTATTGTCAACTTTTAATAAGAATATCTTCTGCAACAACTAAGCCATATTTAACAAAATAGGACACCATCATTAAGGTATTTAGGTTAAATATTTAACAATCAACAAGACCAGATCTAAAAGTAACTGCCCATTTGATGACGATTTTTACCATTTTATGTGCATTTTTGCCTATTTTCTTGAATTTTTTAGATATATAGAGAAACTTGAAACTTGAAAAGATTTACTCCAAAGACAATATTGCAAAATCATAAGTTAACTCCTTTTGGAGCTGTTGTCCTTGATGAATTTTTTACCAAGTTTCTATTTATTAATATATATTTAATTAACATTTGATTTGTTGGCAGGAGGTGATAGTGTATGTGGTTCCAACAACAGGTTAGACTCATGCCAAACTTGTTTGTCTGAAAGTTCTCCATCTAAACTCAAGCACAAAAGAAATCACTACAAGGTATGGTATAATAATTAGGATACATGTAGTATTGAAGTATCTGTTGATACACATAGTTATTGTTTTACTGTTTACCCAATAAAAACAAAACCTATGGACAGTTTGTTCAGTTCTAATAAATTATAACACATCAATACTGGTGTCCACAATCCTCCATTCATTTCTTTGTTACTTGAACCGTGTCAGTCTAGTATGTTACACAGTTTAAATGTCATTGTCCTTAGTAAGTGGAGAGGGAGAAGTGACTTCTCAATCGAGAAGAGAGTAGGGGGAAGTGGAAATCCATTACCCATTCTGTTGTTTCTTGTTTTCTTAACCTTAGCCGATGAGTCCCGGTTTACCGGGATTCACCCTTCAGAAGCTCACGGTGAGTCCTGTTTTACTGGGATCCAAATACCTCTTTTATATTTCCCACTCAAAACAGTGCAAACATGAGTTATCTTTCTTTGATGAATACCCGGATGAAAGTGTAAACATGGCGCTTCCGTTTGTTGAAAACCATGTCAAAAGCAGAGGAAATTTACAGAATTTACAAGAATTTGAAATGAGGGAACATTTTTTTTGAAAGAATATGGAAGAATTGAAGCCAAACTAGTATACTTTTTGACATAAAATGTCGTTTTATGTACAAAACACTTGGAATGGACATCGTTAAGTGTGAGGAATTTGTACAGCCTCATTAAATTTTTCAAATTATTTGCTGTTTTGGTTTAAAAAATTACGATTTGGGGTCAAAGAGTAGAATTTTGAGAATTTCGCCTAAATGATGCCGAAAATTTGAATATTTTATGAAGAAAAAATTATCAAAACATGAACAAAACTGTGAATATGATGTTCATGATGTTAGTGAATGAAATAAATACACAAATAACTACAAACAAGTTTTTATTGACATTTATTATGAAGATCTCCCACTTGAGTAATAGTAACCAGGGAAGCCAACGTCTCAGAGTAGCTTCTGTCTGGGCAGCAATCGGTGAAAGTGTACACCACTTCTCATCCAAGAAAAAATATTTTAAAAGTTCAATACCAGCAGTCAACTGTGTTATATATGGAAGAATTTTGATAGTGTGACATTTTAATATGTTATATTTTCCTGTTGATCTGTATTTGAGAATGATTGAGTATTCAGTTGTAGCTGAAATGAATAGATCTACTATCCATGTATTGATTAAACAATAAAAGGCTTAATTTGTTTCCTTTAGTGCCCCCACGTTTTAAATGTTGAGGGCATATTAATTTACCCCTAATTAATGTATATAAATACACACTTGTCTAATATCTCCTCCTAGATTTTATGAGCTACAGTTTTAATATTTTGATGGATATTTCTATACAAAGTCACATAATATACATGAAAGAGGTGTGCATGTCCACTGGATTTTTTTTTAATTTTCCAAATAATCCCAATGCCAGGTTTTGTCTGCAGAATATAAATAAAAGATAGATCATCATAAACATGATAAATAGCATTTAGTGTTATTAATGTTGAATGAACTTCAATTGTTTTGTCACACTTTTCACAAGAACTGCAGAGCAGAATAACTTCATATTTTAATAGTATTGACTGCCCCACAGAGGAAACAAGATTTTTGTAAAACTATAGAATTATTATTACTTTTGTAGTGTGAAATGTCTGTGATTCCTCAGCATCAAGAAGACTACTGTGATGCCAATACAAGCTCTCAACAGTACATGCCGCTTAGTCTTCAGGATATGCTAGAGGTAAATTACAAATTATTGTTTATCATCTTTAAATATTTAGTTATGTTCAATTAAACATTTAAATCAACAAAATATCTTCAACAAAGATAAGTAATGCCACCTTTTTCCATTTCAAATTTTGTTATTTTACTTGAAGAGATCAAGATATTTAAATATCAATGCAATATTTTCTTTCAAAACATTTGCATGGAAGGCATGGATGTGTCTCTTAGAAAAAATGGAAAAATTTGAGATTTTGGTGGATTGAATTTGTTTTATCTTCGTCAAGACTAAATTCAAAACTTGAATAAAAATTAGTGAGATATATTATTATTATTCAGAGACTTCAGATTAATCTAAAGTAAGTTCAGAAAATTATTCATAATTGTATACTGTTATGACCTGGAAATAAACTACATAATTGTCTTAATACTCTCACATTATTTGAAATTAGAAAGTAGACTATGAGCATAAGGCACACCTGTGTTTATTTTTTCCTTCTTTTCCTTTTTTGTTTAAATATTGCAGGTATTTCTAAGACCACAACCAAGTTATGTGAAATTACCAGAGACATATATAATTATTAATTATTGCTCTCTTTTTAACAGGCACCATGTTCATCAGAAGATGAGGATGATTTCATTTCAGAAGAAGAAATAAAGCAATTCAAAAAAGCTAATGAAAAAAATCTTCAGGTCCAACGGGAGGAGTTAAGGGAGAAACTTAGAAAACAGTTCTGCAGTTTCTGTACAGTACATCAAAAGACTCCAGAAACTTCACCTACTTTGTCTGGATCAGTACGTCCATCCAACTGTTGACTCGGTTACATGCAGTTTTTTATTTTTCATTTTCTGTAATGTGTTTTGGTTGACTTTGTTTGTAATCTTCTTTATTTAACAGTATACACATAGCTTCTGTCCTTGTAGTATTTATTATACAGAAATCTGTCAGTCAGTATATGTTAGTGTCAAAACATTTGTCTAATCTTGTACATGCAGTGCAGTTGCAGGAATGATGCATAAGGGAAATTAGTTACACTATTTTCTGCTGTTTCATTGGTTATGGAAATTAAAACAATATATTAGGATAATTATTTTTTTATTATTTCAATTTGTATATGGTTTTGGATAGAATTTTACATTAAAAGCTAACTCTTTTGCCTGGCTGCTTGAGAAAATAATGAAGATGCACATTCTTTTGAAACCGTTTAACATATTTGTGAAATTTTCTTCAAGCTTTAAAGAAAGGTTGTACAATATGTACAAACTAACACTTTATAGTAATAAAGTTTCACATGAGATAAAAATGCATTACTTGTAGCTAAAACAGAGTAAGAATATTGAATTAATATACAAAGTAACTGAAAAATATCTTTGATTTAAAGCTGGAAATGTGTTTGTTTTAATTATGAAAATGTCTTGACAAAGAACTTAACAATAGCAGTTTAATTTTTTACATGAATAATTTTCTTATTCTTTCAATTGCTGTAAATTTAATTACTTGGTAATTTTTTTTAGCAATTTCATAACACATTTTTAAAGTAAAGCTATAATCTTTGAAACCCTTGGTGGGTTAAACTTTATGATTTTAAGGTATCAAATTAATACAAGTCCTTATGAAGGGATTGTATTTATATGTATACAAAGTATAAAACAGTTGGCTCTTTTTGATTGACAGGTTTTGATGTCAAGTTAGGGCTATTCCATTTAAATGTTTGTGGGAGGGTTGAAAGGGACTTTCAAAATATCCCTACAACCAAGAACCATTTTTCAAATAATTTTGCATTATGGTAAAAGAAGCATACTGGAAAAAGACCCATGACCCACATTCAATAATTAAACTTCCCTTCCTACCGATCCATATACATTTTAATGGAATAGCCCTCAAATAAAGAAGAAATTAATTTTGTGATTATATGATTAATATGCATGATGAATAAAAATGAGGATGTGTACAAAGTACCTCCATTTTGAACTCTTCCCTCTTTCAAATTTTTTTTTTTCTAAATACAAAAGATAATATCTAGAAAGTGAATATTTAGCTTAATAAATGCAGACTTTAAATGTATTTCAGGAATCAATCTCTCCTGACTGACAATAATTTGTACATTTGATATTTCATATTCGAGCATTTGTTTAATGATTTAGAGGACATAAGTGCTATTATTTTTCTGCCTCTACTGGTATGCTTGAAGAGTCAATATTTGTATAAGGAACCATGTTTGAAGTGAATTAATGTATTCAGACCAAGTCTTTATGATTATGCACATGCAAGCAGGAATACTCATATAACATAGAGCTTGAAAAGTATAAAAGTTAAGATGTTCCTTGTTGAAAGGGATGGAAGGGATCAGAAGACAAGTATAAACAGTGGTGAGGTTTTAGGACAAACTCAGATTGATGTCTTTCACAGTTTTGTTATCTTTGCTGTCAGAAATTTAATGAATACATGCATAAAATTTCTATGCTTATCAACAGTGAACAGAAACAATGCTACAAAATGAATGTTATTTTAAGTTTTAATACATGTGAATGTCAACATTCTTTTATTTTTTTGTTTTGAATTCTTTCTATTTTGTGAGTTTTCATTATTTTGGTCAACAATTGATAGGTGTATCTTCCTGACACAAGGATTTAGATGTATCTTCCTGACACAAGGATTTAGATGTATCTTCCTGACACAAGGATTTAGATGTATCTTCCTGACACAAGGATTTAGATGTTCTCCTTGTTACCTGACACAAGGATTTAGATGTTCTCCTTGTTACCTGACACAAGGATTTAGATGTTCTCCTTGTTACCTGACACAAGGATTTAGATGTTCTCCTTGTTATAACGATGGACAATGTTATTATCTTGTTAATGAATTTATTCAATACAATGATTATCTGTATGCAGCAGTGACATGATAAATATGCTGCCAAAATAAAAATCTTATGTAATATTGTCTTCAATTCTTTACTAGACTATCAACATGTGTGTAAAATTCTTATGTAATATTGTCTTCAATTCTTTACTAGACTATCAACATGTGTGTAAAATTCTTATGTAATATTGTCTTCAATTCTTTACTAGACTATCAACATGTGTGTAAAAGTCTTATGTAATATTGTGTTCAATTCTTACTATGAACATGTGTGTAAAAGGAGATGTTTGAAGTTTTTCAACAGCATGTCAAAATATGGTTTTCATTGATACTAAACATGATAAACATGCATCTTTACCACAATGTTAATTCAGAAAGTAATGCATTAAATGAAGAATGTAATGGGGGAATATGTCAAGGAGACAACGACCAGACCAAAGAGCAGATAACAGCATGAATTTATTATTTTAAATCACTAATTACTGGTATAAATACACAATCTAATTGATGTTATTGAAAACATTTTATAAAAGAAATTATCTACTAAAATTAAGAATAAGCTTTTGTTGTAAAACTCAACATTAATAAACCAATGGAATAATCTGTTAACCTGCTGTACAAGCAAGTAATGGACCATATTCTATAGAAGTGTTGAAGAGCACCTGGTCTACCAAAACTTTGCAATTTACCTAAATCATTTTAAATATACAAACACTAAGTACTTAACTAAAGTGCTTCCTTCACCAAATAATAATATTTTTCACATATAAGAACCATCGCTTGAACAAGTCTTTTCCAAGTACCAAATCGACTGATGAGACTGATGTAGTAATGCCTTTCAAATTTTCTCCACATGCTTTTGTCAGGATTTTTCAGAAAATAAGCTAGAAAAAGAATGCTTGTTGCACAAAATGAGTATTGTTTTCAGACTATCCTCAATATATATTTATGAAATTTAAAAAAAAAAAGTAGAAAATGCCAAAACACAATTAAAAGGGCCTGGTAAATAGTTCAGTCTGTATGGTTTTAGTCATACAAATAAACCAGAAGATGTGTTATGATTGCAAATGAGACAACTCGACTTTGTACATGAGACCAAATGTTACAGAAATTAACAACTATTGCTCCCTCACAGTCTTCAACAATGAGCAAAGCCCATAACCATACTGTTCATAGAACTCAATCACATAATAAGTACCACTTTTGGATATTTAAAAGGTTGATAACTCGAGAAAAGCTAAAACGATGAAAATTAAATTTAAAATCCATACCACAGATTCAGCTATAAAAGGCCCAAAAATGACAAATGTAAAACAATTGAAACGAGAAATCTTACCACACAGGTCTTCATTATCCAAGACATCATTATTCCCTAAGAGTAAAAGAGTTGCAATTGGAAGTAAGACATTTTTTATCACCTAATCGTCCTAAATTTAAAAACATTAAGAATAGAGATTCAGAGAGAAGAGCTTTGGTTATTTCCCAATCATAATCAAATATAAAAAAAAAAGAAGATGTGGTATGATTGCCAATGAGACAACTCTCCACAAGAGACCAAAATGACACAGAAATTAACAATTATTGGTCACTGTACAACCTTCACCGCATAGTCCACTATAAAAGGCCCCGAAATGACAATGTAAAACAATTCCAACAAGAAAACTAACAGCCTTATTTATGTAAAAAATTTGTAAGGGTTCCGCGGAACCCAGTGTCTCACCTACTTTTGCTGTAACTTTAAGGCTCAACAAAAATGAGGAAAACAATCAATAAAAATATTCCTCTTGATACTATCTTTTGATTGTAAGAGACTTGTCCAAGTTTGGTAAAAATTTCAGGATAGTTTATGAATCAAATAAATGTTTTAAAAATTTTAACTGCAGACTGTATGTAATGTTAACTGGAAAAAAACTAAGTCCATTTATAAGTAAAATACAGATACACAGGTACCAAATATTAACAAAATTTCCTTTCTAGATTTATTTGTACTAGCTTTTGATCATAAAAAAGCTTCTATCCAAGTTTGGTACAAATTTAAAATAGTATAAGAAAATAATTAATTTTTTTTTAAATTTAACCACAGAGTGATTGTGTTGTTTCCTAGCAGAAAACCTAAGTCCATTTAAAAGTATGATACAAAAAAAGTTATTTATTTTCCTACAAAATGTACTTCTGGATACTATCTTGTGATCCAAGTTTGGTAGAAATCCAGTATAGTTTAAGAAAGATATTCAAATTTTAAAAACTTTAACCACAGAGTGAATGTAATGTTTCCCAGCGGAAAAACTAAGTCCATTTATAAATAAAATACAGAAAAAATGGAATTTTATTTTTACAAAATTTACTTCTGGATACTATCTTATGATCATAAACAAGCTTCTGTCCAAGTTTGGTAGAAGTCCAGTATAGTTTAAGAAAGATATTCAAATTTTAAAAACTTTAACCACAGAGTGAATGTAATGTTTCCCCGTGGAAAAACTAAATCCATTTATAAATAAAATACAGAAAAAATGGAATTTTATTTTTACAAAATTTACTTCTGGATACTATAAATTAGAAATGTATTACTGTAAATTATTTTGCAGCGGTCAGAGGAGCTGTTACAATGACGATACAACTGATCCTATAAATTTGACATGCAATTTCTATTTAAACCTAACACACGAGAGACTGCAACAGATGATAGAACATAATCAGTCATCTTCATTCATGATCATTCATGTCAAGTTATATATATAGATGAAAGCAGAGGGTCACCAACACGTCTTCAATGCTGCGTGAAATTCCAACAGCCGGAGGCGTCCTTCAACTGACCCCTAAACAAATATATAATAGTTCAGTCATATATAATGAACGCCATACTAAACTCCAAATGGAACACATGAAACTAAAATTAAAAATATAAATACAAGACTAACAAAGGCCAATTTGATGCGACAGTCGTAGAAGTGAGAGGTTTAGCGCTATATAACCATGTAGGTTCTACACTCGAATTTAGTTTAAACACATTTATTAACAGTGAATTGGGAAACAAGTTTTGCAACTTATATTAATTTAATCCCTTTCCAATTTGCGGATGCGAGTGCTGCTTTTAAGTGGCATTAGCCTACTCTTTTTCGAAATCTGCAAGGGTGTCTTTAACGTGCAAGATATATGGCTCTCCGAATTTCGAAATGCCTGTACCAAATCCATTTGTTTGATGTGTTTGAGCTTTTGATTTTTGCATGCATTTGATAAGCCTGACTACAGTGGCGGAATCAGAACTTTTTCTAAGGTGGGACCCGCTCCAGTCACGCTTCAGTGATTCCCTTTCTAAGCAACCATTTTTTTCCACGTTTTTTTAGATCTCAACCGTGGCCTGCCCTCCCCTATATTCAGTTCAAGAGAAGTCCGAGTCCGATGTCAGAAGCATATATCATGTATATATACAAATAACATTTCAAAGTAATTTTCTTTTCATGCTTTTGTTTTGTAGGGGAGACTGGGGTTGAATGCGACAGTGGCTGGGAATACCCCTTAAAATAGGAAATGACGTCATGTTTGCGGTTTTTTTTGTGACGTCATTTCTAGCTTGCGTCAAGATGGCAATGGTGATGCCATAGTAGCGTTATTGAAGATAGAAAACATAAACCGTGAGTATTTTTTCAGATATTCAAAATAATTCTTCTCCTGCAAATTTTACCAATACCTTTCAAAAAATTGAGAGAAATGAATGAAGATAAAATCAACGGCATCATATGAGCCATCATATAAAACCTCAGTGCATTTCGTTTATACACACGTGATTGCCACGTGACCACCATCATTAAGGGGCAGGTTGATACACCACATACGGGACAGGTTGTGACATTTTAATTTGACTCTTTTCAACTATTTATTCCATTTTGACATCATTTTCAATCTATAAATTAAAGGAAAAAGGAAAATCACAAAAATACTGAACTCAGAGGAAAATAAATACGGAAAGTCCATAATCACATGGAAAAATCAAATAACAAAACGCATCTAAAACGAATAGACAAGAACTGTCATATTCCTGACTTGGTACAGGCATTTTCAAATGTAGAAAATGGTGGATTAAACCTGGTTCTATAGCGCTCACACACACAACACATTCCGTAAAACTTAAGATAAACACTAAATTATGTTTTGAAATTAAAATCGTTCTTGTAATAGACTTAAGATTAGATATACTGTAGAGACAAATGAATGTTCTGCAACAGAAATAACAAATATCTGTAATGCAAACACTATAATGGATGTACACACAGACAACAAGATCGTATAATACACGTAACATGACAGTGCTAAATTGAATATATAGATGATATGAATATGTCTTATTAAACATAACATCTTCATCCATTCTTTAATAAAAAAAAAAAACTTTTCAGGTCAACATTCATATGACAAGAAGGTATGCTCGTAAAAACAAATAGAGGAACAACACCACATGGAATAATGGAAAGAGCAATGAGTTGCGTAGTTAAGGAACACCGTAGTGTGAGATCGGCAGCGTTTGAGTTTGAAATTAATCACATGACCTTGACCAAATTCATAAAGAAATGCACAGAAGAAGGTTCCAGTAATGTAACAGTTGGCTACTTTGGTAACAGGAAAGTTTTCAATGACTTATACAAGAGCAAGCACTGGAAAGATATTTACTTAATGCCTCTTACATCTACTTTAGACTCACACCTGAAGAAGTTAGAAGACTTGCATAATAATGTGCAGAGAAGTTCTCCGTACACATGCCACAATCATGGGTTGAAAACAAGTGTGCAGGAGTAGATTGGTTTCTTCTGTTTATGCGGAGACATCATAATCTGTCTATTAGAACACCAGAAGCCACTATTCTGTCAGGGCAACTAGTTTCAACCACACCAATGTAAATTTGTTTTTTTACAAAGCTTTGAGAAGTGATGGATCGATATAAATTCAGTGCTTCTGATATCTAGAATATAGATGAGACAGGTATAACCACAGTACAAAAGCCACCCAAAACAGTCGGTGCTAAAGGAGTAAAGCAAGTAGGAGGTATAACGTCTGCTGAGAGAGGTTATCTTGTTACAGTATGCGGATCCGCAAATGCCATTGGGAACACAGTACCACCAATGATGATTTTCCCTAGAAAGCACTTCAACGACCACTTTATTAGAGATGGACCTCAAGGAGTTTGTGGTGGAGCCCATCCATCAGGTTGGATAACAGCTGAGAATTTTCTCATTTTTCTGCAACACTTTGTAAAGCACACCAAACCCAGTACATCACACCCTGTTTTACTTTTGTTAGATAACCACAATGCTCATCTTGCTGTAACAATCCTTGCCTTTGCAAAACTCAATGGAATTGTTATGCTTTCATTCCCTCCACACTGTTCCCACAAGCTTCAACCATTGGACAGGACTGTGTATGGGCCATTGAACAGATACGTCGCAACAGAACAGGATTGTTGGATGAGAAATAACCCTGGAAAGCTAGAGTCTTGACCGAATACTGCTATAAAAATATCATAAGTGGGTTCAGAGTAAGTGGAATATCAATCTAATTAAAATATTGATCTCTGATTACGTTATACTACATATGTAGTATAACGTAATCAGAGATCAATATTTTAATTAGATTGGTGGAGTATTTCCAATGAATCCTGATGTTTTTGAAGATACTGACTTCGCACCTTCATATGTAACAGACAGACCAATGCAAACCAGTTCTGATGACTTGACACAAATAGAACAAATGAGCGACGAATCTCCACCCGCTGTGCCGAATAGTAATACAAATGAAAAAGAGTCAAATGATAATCAAACAGGAGAAGCCGACGAGCAACACGAGGAAGAAAAATCAAATGAAGAACAAGACAAAACAGATACTTTACAATCAAGTGACCCTAACGAGGAATCTAATTTTCAAAAATATCTTCAGGAACGACAACGAGTTCTAGTAAACGTCAGAGGTGACGGACACTGCCTTGTTTATGCATTTCAGATTTGCATGGAAGCAGAGTTAAATGAAAAAATCGGGACTGAAGAAATATTTCAAAACCTGAGAGTTGAAGCTAATAGAAATAAAAACTTCTACAAGGATTTCATAACTGATGACAAAGATTAAATAACCGAGGTTAACAGTTACATTGACGAAAACAATTATATGCCTGGATCTGCGGATTTAATCATGGTGCTGTTATGCAATGCGTATCAAATATGTGCCAATATAATAAGTGTTGAGAACAACAACATATCTCAGCTAATATTGGCTAATGCAGTTACCAACTACTTCCACGGCTGACAGAGAACGAAACATATATCTGGTTTTGACAGGACAAGGTGTCAATAGCACATTACAGTGCTACAGTCCGAGAGACAGCAGCAGGTCATCAGGATCACCAAAAGAAAACAGCAAAATCATTTGACACAAGCGAGGAACGACCATTCTCCAAAGAACCTCCATTGAAAAACCCTAGAATAACTTCAAGTAGAAAGAGAAAGACTGATATTCTCAACGATACACCAGAAAAGAACGCACATGAAGAGGAAGAAAAAAGAAAATGTCAGAAACAGCAATAGACTGTTAAACGAAAGTTGCCCCTCCAAAAAAACACAAGAAGAACCAACAAACAGAAACAGATGAGCAAAATGATGAGGAAATCAAACAATTCAGACGACGAAGATGAATGTTTTTGCTTAGTATATCTAGAACCATATTCCACCAGTAAATCAAGAGAATCTTGGATTCAGTGCACTTGTTGCAAAGAATGGGCACATGAAGAATGCACCAAAGGAGACAAACTATTTATATGTCATAATTGCGACTCTGATGAAGACTAGAAAGACGATATGGTGTACTGTTGATGCAAATATATTTAGAATTGAATATAAAAATCCTTGTTGAAACCTTATACTTTTCTTTCATTTTATACAACAAAAAAGGAGATACAAGATACCAAAGTCCAATATAAATTAAGAAAAGTGGGAGTAAAATAAGTAGAAACTTGCATTACTATAAGAGAGAAAATAAATAAACAAGAATATTATCTTATCTCGCAAACCAGTTCCATTCCAAACGACAAAGCGCAAACGAAACAAAAAAGAAAGGAAAAACAATGTTAACATTTAGCTTGAATAGCTTTTTTTCTCATATTTATATTCTATTGTTTCTGATTTCGTAAAAATATTTTTGTTCAACTTTTTATGCAATTCAAAATCCATTGGGAATATTGAGACAAGATATATACGATTAACCACAAAATCAACAAATAGAAAGACCGATGAAAAAACTGTCATATCACTTACTGAGTATGCAGAAGTTAAAACAGTGGTTTATTGCATTTCAAAAAAATGTCTATTAAAACAATATTCATTGAATGTGAAAGTACTTTTGTCCATAACTTTTATCTACTGTCTATTTCTATGTATGTTGGTGTTGTCTTCTTTTGTTGCAGTTCAGTGTATCTGTTTTGTTCCACTATTTTCCATCTATAGTTGATGTCTTTCCTCGGTTTTAGTTTATTACCAGAATGTGATTTTGCTTAATCGAAGTATGACTATTGGACAGCGGTATACTACTGGTGCTTTTATTTTATACTTTATGTCCACTTTTAAATATGGTCTTGGGCACATATATAACAACACAAAAAGCAAACGTATACATTTGTCCATATGAATAGAGCTTTGTCATTAGTATGTATTTGCCACAACTTGTCCCAACCTATGTCACATCCTACCCCGCATATGGGGTAGGTTGTGACATGCGTCGACCTCTATTAAAAAGTCAGCTGTGACCGAAGAAGTAGCGTTAGATGACCTAAACACTTCTCAAAATATGCATAAAGTGTTGGTTTAGGTTGCGAGGTCTAGCGAAAAAAACCTGCGAACAATCGATTCTAAGGTATAGACAAATAATTATCAAAGGTACCAGGATTATAATTTAGTACGCCAGACGCGCGTTTCGTCTACATAATACTCATCAGTGACGCTCATATCAAAATATTTGTAAAGCCAAACAAGTACAAAGCTGAAGAGCATTGAGGATCCAAAATTCCAAAAAGTTGTGCCAAATACGGCCAAGGGTTATCTATGCCTGGGATAAGAATATCCTTAGTTTTTCGAATAATTCAAAGTTTTGTAACAGGAAATTTACAAAAATGACCACATTATTGATATGCATATCAACACCAAAGTGTTGACTACTGGCCTGGTAATACCATCGGAAAAGGAAACGTCCACCAGCAGTGGCATCGACAAAACAATGAAATGTGTCTCATTCAACCCCGGTCTTCCTACTATACATTTTGATCCGTGTTTTAAAGTTTTAAAATATCCGAGAATTCCAAATTTTACTTTAATTTTTTGAAATTTAAAAATGTCCACCAAATAATTTAAATTTTGAAATTTTAAATATCGTTTTTAAATTTGATTGTTTATATATTTGATCAAAACATTTTGCACTTTGAAAGTTTGATTTCTTTTATTTTTGAAATAAAAAAAGAAGAATACGGGCGAAAAGAGACGGTTGTAAGTTGTGAAAATGAAAAATATATTTCTTGTTGAAAAAAAATAATTAGTAAGACCTCATTTTGACGCACGTTGATTCTCTAAACATATTGAACAATATGCAGAATTTACTTGTTAACTTTGTGATTTATGCTTTAAATGTGGTTATTAATAGTATACCCCGTCTATAAAGATTTGACTTGGATACCTCAACGAGGGGCTACAATAATGGTACATTTTTCTGGTAAAGATCCAGAGATTTGAAAAGGTGGGGTCTATATTTACCCAACGTTTGGACCGATGCTTGTAAAACGTTTTATGCATTTATCATTTATGTAGCTGCTCTACTTGGCATGGGGGTGTCGTCAAGTCAGTATTTGAGAGTTAACACATGCCATGGGTAAAATCTCTTTGTTCTAACCGTGCTGTAATCTGGATAATGCACAGCAAAGGTATGCATTAACTACCTCACATATACTGCACAGTTCAAATCTATTTTTACCTTTAGGGGCGGTTCCTGGATTTTGAAAGGGGCTTTATTCTATAAAATAAAAAAAAATATCACCCAGTGTAGCGAGACTAAAAACAATATTGACGACATTTTTCTTAAACACGATACTTTGTCCATTCCAAAAGTGAACGACTTATTCATCCCCACCCCAGAATCCGCCATCTGCCTTAAAATTACTACAAAGTTAAACTTTGTACAAACATCTTAGTTTCAAAATAGGAAAAAAAGAAAAGTTTTCTCATTCCTATTTTTCATCTAAGTTGGGACATACAATATTTCATCATATTTTGAGTACAATGTAAATATTAAATCAGAGTTTTAAAGTCAGGAAGATAGCTAAAACAATATTTGGTAATTTCTGTCAAAAAAGAAATGTATCTAAGAATATCAGAATTACAGAAATTTTTATCTGTTTGGATTAGTCTTAATTAGACTCAATGGAACTTATAACGACTTCATATAAATAGCTATTCCTATAAAGTGACTATTTCTGGAACGAATTTAATGAGGATTGGCCGGATCATATTTAAAGTTTGTTTCAAAACAGGGGGTGATTAGCTGGAGATCAATCAGACTTCATTTAGATGGACGTGTCTTTAACAAGTGATACAGTACAAGTAGACATTTGTGAGGTTGGGGAGTAAAAGATTGGAAAGAGAAACGAATTTTCTGTTTATCTAACAATTTAAATGTAGTTAATATAACATCTTCCTCGGTTTATCTTTCTCTAAGCATATCATTGAGGGAAAGAAATTCAAAAGCAATTAATCCACACTCAATAACATCGGCCTTTCAGTTGTGATTTTTTTCAGACACCGATTTGAAAGTACACAATTTTTCAAAGTCTTTAACCTACAAGAAACTTCCTAGAATCCATGGATTGCGGAAATCGTCCACATTTCTACAACCACGTAAATTGATGACGTCATGTGTTAAAACAGTTATTTGCCAATCAAATCGGTATATTCGATTTAATTTGCATGGCTCGAGCGACCCTATAACCCGAACCCCTACGTCGTTCGGGTAAATAAGGATCACCCCATGCCCAGCCGTACAAATTAAATCGTATATACCGACTTGCTTGGTCAATAACTAATTTGATATCCATTCGTTTGACGTGTTTGATCTTTTGATTTTGCCATTTGCTAAGTATTTTTCCTTTTAAAATTTCCTCAGAGTTCGATATTTATGTTATTTTATTTTTTGCAAGTCAATATTTTGTCCCTATCCAAAATCTCCCATTTTCAAGTGGTGATATGAATTTTACCGACCTTCATTCTGGACGGATTCACTTCTGGACATACCTATTGTACTTATTGATAATTTGTTATCTAATCTTCCTGAGCATGCATGAAATATTTTCAACTGGCCATGGACGTTTAGCAACCAGTAATGAGTCATTAAAGATAGACCATTCATAAATAAATTGAAAAGAATGCTAGGTTTATCACCAGCCCAGTAGTCAAAACTTCGGTGTTGACATGAATATCAATAATGTGGTCATTTTGATAAATTTCCTGTTGCATTTTTGATTTTTTCGAAATCTAAGGATTTTCTTTTCCCAGGCATAGATTACCATATTTGTCACAACTTTTTGGAAATTTGTATCATCAATGCCCTCCAACTTTGTACTTGTTTTGCTTTACAAATATTTTGACATGAGCGTCACTGATGAGTCTTATGTAGACGAAACGCGCGTCTGGTGTACTAAATTATAATCCTGGTACTTTTGATAACTATCTACCCCCTCAAGCAAAGTTGAGCTTATATGTGTTTTGCTATTTTCAATGTCCCATTTAGCCACACACCTCTTCAATTGTTTCGGTTCTTATATATATATATATGAATATAATTATTTTCTGTGACTGTATCTTACATGAATTTGTAGGATCCTTTACTAAAGATAATTTAGCTGATCTTTAACAATAACATCTAAATGCCTTTTTGACATGAGCGTCACTGATGAGTCTTATGTACTGTAGTACGCCGCTAGATTAAAACTGACGTGGAAAGGTAACACATGCCCACCGAAGGCTTTACTTTTGTGAAGCCCAGGTGGTCGTGTGGTCTAGCGGGACGGCTGCAGTGCAGACGATTCGGTGTCACGATATCACAGTAGCATGGGTTCGAATCCCGGCGAGGGAAGAACGCAAATTTACAGATCTTACATTGTTGGGTTGATGTTTAGACGAGTTGTATATACATTATGTACACAGCCATGTATCACCATCATTGATGGCGATCCGATGGATCAATCTGTTGTAGATCTAGAGTTGTCACTGACTCAGACGTACTTATGAATATAATTATTTTCTGTGACTGTAACTTACATGAATTTGTAGGATCCTTTACTATAGATAATTTAGCTGATCTTTAACAATAACATCTACATGCCTTATATATCATGTACTGTTATACGCCGCTAGATTAAAACTGACGTGGAAAGGTAACACATGCCCACCGAGAGCCCAGGTGTTCGTGTGGTCTAGCGGGACGGTTGCAGTGCAGGCAATTTGGTGTCACGCTATCACAGTAGCATGGGTTCGAATCCCGGCGAGGGAAGAACAAAAAATTTGCGAAAGCAAATCTGTCGCAATATCCATATTTAAAAAAAAAACTTTTCCTTCACATATCGAATCAAAATTTTCGACACACCTAAGAAAAATAAAGTGTTCTGTAAAAGCATCTCAAGGTTTCCCGAAAAAAGAGAATGAGCAACCTCGAAACTCTTCGAGCAAAATACTGCGTTATGTGGCCAGGCAATATTCTTTTTCGGCAGACTTTTTGCGAACAATTGCCAATGATTATGTTTTTTGGGTTTCCCCTTTCTTTTTTCCCTGCAGAATTGCTATGAGAATATTACGCCAAATGTCAGCTTCCTCTAAAATTTGTTCTTTTTATCAATCCTTCAGTTCTACTTGTTTTATTATCATGACATTTAAGTTCTCTCAGTTTGAATTTTCTTGTTCATTTGACAAAAAAATATCCCCCAAAAAAAAAAAAAAATAAACCACAAAACAGATGTTCCTTCATCTTAAAAGCATACGATACAGTTTTGATCCTGTATTTACAAGTTCGTGAAAATTTGCATATAGGCTATTTTTACCTGATTAAATCAAATATGTAATAAAAAATATACCTTCATGTGCTACTTTTTGAGTAAAATGAGGTCGAAATTTTGTATATTTGCTCAAAATTCAGATTTGTGGCCATAATTTCTTTTTCGAAAGAAAGACATAACTTTTTTGTTATAAAAGAGAAACACAAATTGTTTTTTGTTAAATAATGCCATAATCTTATGATCATAAACAAGCTTCTGTCAAAGTTTGGTAGAAGTCCAGTATAGTTTAAGAAAGTTATTAAACAAAAACATTACCACAGAGTGAATATTTGTGGACGCCGCTGATGACAACACTGATGACGACGGAATGTTGGATCGCTTAGTCTCGCCTTAATTCTGAGGCTCGACAAAAATGAAGGAAAAACAAATATGTAACACATAAACAAACGACAACCACTGAATTACAGGCTTCTGACTTGGGGCAGGCACATACAAACATAATGTGGCAGGGTTAAACATGTTAACAGGATCCCAACCCTCTCCTAACCTTGGAAAGTGTTATAACAGTACAACAGTTAAATAGAACAAACTATAAAAATCATTTGAAAAAGGCTTAACTCATCAGATGGACAAAAATACAAATGGAAGTGGATGGGTACTTGTTCATTCCAAGAACAAGAAGACACTAGGTACAGATCTGAAAGTATTTGCAGTTAACTGACAGCTAGTTCAAAGTCACTAACATCTTTAAAAAAAACATGCAATTTTTATTTGATCTGAACCAAATGAGAGTCAGTATCAGTCAATTACACTGTATAATTTACAGGCAATGGATGCTTAAGTGACAATAGCTTTGGTGTTTTTCAAGGAACTGAAGCTAAAAAATGCCTAGGTCATTGCAGACATTATTAAATTGGATATCCTGGTGATGATTGTGACTCTATAGATTCAGAGTAGGGTTTTATTAATGACAGATTCCAAGTTATTAAGTTAAGTTTCATTCAAAATGGTTTCAGAGTTCAAAGTTCTTATAATTTTGAATGACAAATAGATAAAAAGTATAACTGAAATGCTTGATTTTAGCTCACCTGGTCCAAAGGGCCAAGTGAGCTTTTCTCATCACTTGGCGTCCGTCGTCATTGTCGTCGTCCTGCGTCAGGCGTTAACTTTTACAAAATTCTTCTCCTCTGAAACTTGGCCAAAATCATCATTGGGGTATCTAGTTTTAAAAATGTGTCTGGTGACCCAGCCAACCAACCAAGATGGCCGCCATGGCTAAAAATAGAACAGAGGGGTAAAATGCAGTTTTTGGCTTATAACTCAAAAACCAAAGCATTTAGAGCAAATGTGACATGGGTTGAAAATGTTTATCAGGTCATAATATATCTGCCCCTGAAATATTGAGATGAATCAGACAACCTGTTGTTGGGTTGTTGCACCTGTTATGGATAATTTTAAGGAAATTTTGCTGTTTTTGGTTATTATCTTGAATATTATTTATAGATAGAGATGAACTGTAAACAGCAATAATGTTCACAAGGGGTACAATCAAAATCACGTGATGGATATACACACACCGGAAGTAACAGTCGAGCAGACCGCTTGAAAGGTAAGTAGTCGTATTTACTTGTTTATATCAATAAAATTTAATAAATAAGGTAGTGCACCAACTGTCGGATTCTATCTAGTTTTGAAATACACAATTATCCTTGCTGGAAAGCGTGCAGTTAATGCTAACACTTCGACACAGTTCCAAAATTTCACCAGATAACACACACACCTCATATGTTTTTATAACAAAATTTCTGAAAAGTCAATGTTATGGGAGTTTTTAGTGGAAAAAGAATGCATTTTTTTCATTTATCATCTTTAATTTTGATTTAATCAATCAAATAATTACGATAAATGGTCGTTTGACAGGAGAATAGCCGATTTTCACAAATGATACCACACACACCCCATTAATTTAACGGACAACACACACACACACAAACCGAAACTGAAGCTACATTTAGTCGTGCATCCCATCTGAAAGACCACATGGATATGCACACAGGGATAAAATCCAACATTTGCAAGATATGCGGCAAAGCATACCGCTTCAGAAGCAGTCTTTCGAGGCATAGCAAAACCCACGAAGTTGCTGAAGGTCTTAGTTACGAATGTGATATTTGTAATAAGACCTTCACACAAAAACGGTATATTCAGGAGCATAAGAAGGCACACAACACAGAATCAGCCAAATGCACTTTTTGCAGTAAAGTTTTCAAATCAAAAAGATATCTCCAAGGACATGTAGAAAATAAATAAACTCATCATAGATAGACATCATCAAAAGACCAAAAGTTCATCAGACTCAGTGGATTTTGATTTATCCCTCCTTCTTTTCTTTTTGTTTCAATCAAGCTTTGATTTTTTTCTGGTCATTGTATGTTCTCAAATTTAAAAAAAAACATTTTACAGAATACGTAAAAGCATGGCATGATCTTATCACAAGTCGCACAAATGTTGCCGTAAATACTAGCCAAAATTTCATTATTTATACGAAATAAACTTAAATATTGAATGGTTTAGACTATAAACTCATGAAGACAACCACTTAGTACGAACTGCATGTCATGATGATTGTTTGTTTTTACGTTCTTTGCGATTAGCTTAAATTATGTGTGTGTGTGTTATCCGTTGTTTTTTTCGGTGTGTGTGGTATCAGTTTTGAAAATTGGATTTTCGACAATAAACCAAGCTTTTATCGTAAAAAAAATTATTGGATAAATCCATAGTAGCGGTCTTGAATTGAGACATGCATTTATTATGCCAAACAAATCATAAAGAAAACAATTTTATGAAATTTTGATTAAAAATATTCAAAGTGTATGGTTATCCGTTGAAAAAATATTGAGTGTGTATGTTATCCGTCGAAAATTTGGAACTGTGTCGAAGTGTTTGCAATAACTGCACGCTTTCTAGCAAAAACAATTGTGTATTTTAAAACTACATACTATCCGACATTCGGTGTGCCAGCTTATTAATCAAAATGTAATTGATATAAACAAGAAAATCCAACTGCTAACCTTTCAAGCGGTGAGTTCGACTGTAACTTCCGGTGTGTGTATATCCATCACGTGATTTTGATTGTACCCCTTGGTTCAGCAAAGTAGGATTTACAAATAAGTCAACATGACCAAAAAGGTCAGTTGACCACTTTAGGAGTTATTGCCCTTTATAGTCATTTTTTAACCATTTTTCGTAAATCTTAGTTATCTTTTACAAAAATCTTCTTCTCTGAAACTACTGGGCTATATTAATCCAAACTTGGCCACAATCATCTTTGGAGTATCTAGTTTGAAAAATGTGTCCAATGACCCGGCTATCCAACCAAGATGGCCACCGTATCTAAAAATAGAACATAGAGGTAAAATGCAGTTTTTCGCTGATAACTCAAAACCAAAGGATTTAGAGCAAATCTGACAGGGTTAAAATTTTTATCAGGTCAAGATCTACTATTTTTACTTACATTTTTCGATAAAACTACTGGGCCAAGTTCTTTAAAGATAGTGATAATTGTAAGCAGCAAGCATGTTGGGTAAAGTACAAAAAATATTGTCATGACCAAAACACAATTTTGTCATGAATCCATCTGCTTCCTTTGTTTAATATTCAAATAGACCAAGGTGAGCGACACATGCTCTTTAGAGCCTCTAGTTTTAAGTATGATCCTTCTGTAGTAATGTGTATACAAAATTTGCAAAGAGCAATATCATCAAAACAGCAAAGATAATGAAAAGAAGAATTTATATTCCAAAGAGAAGCTTCAATCGAAGCAATATTATTTAATTTATTGCATTTACTATAAAATGGCGAATTTTTGATCAAAATCAAGACTTTCATTCAGAAACTTTGGTTATAAATTTTAAGCATTGATTGCTTACTTGATTAACCATAATGTGCTAGTGTTATTTATTTAGAAAAATTCCTGAACAACCTTTACATTTCACAAGACCTTGTGCTGAGTCACTAAAGTCTTTGGACTTTACATCCCAGCTCCTTTGTTCTAACAGGGGTGATCTGAGCTGGACCACCCCAGTTTGAGTTTCCTTGTTATGCATGCTTTCCTTTGTTTTGTAACATTTTGGCGGGAATATCAAATCCACTATAAAACTTATAATTAATTATACGGAAAAGACTATCTAACTTAATTCACATAGAAAAAATACAGTGTATATGCAGGGATTCGAACTCAAGACCTTTAGCATATCAAGCCACGGCACATACCACTATACCAGGACGACTGGATACCATCTAACAGTAATTTAACATACTTAAAAGAAGCAAGATCTCTTTATAAGTGGGCGAGTTGGCGGACCTTTATTCAGTGGGGTATAAACCTTTTTCATTAATAAGTGAGTTGTCAGACTGATTGTTCAATTTTATTGTACACTTCTTCAAAAGTGGAGCGATGTGTCCAATTTTTTTTTTAAAGAGTTGATATAGTGAGGTCCAATTAGCAAGTGGGGCGAGTTGACATTGTTTGATATCTACTCAATATATGAAGTATATTATAATGATTGTGTGGCGTTCTAAACTAGATTTTATAAATTGTAAATGGTTTTTTGGTCTAATCTAACCAGCTGGTATGTAAAATAGTTATCCCACTCAGACTTGGTGTGTCAGTGTTAGATCACCCTCTGGCCTCAGGCCATTGGGATGATCTTACACTGACACACCACGTCCTTGTGGGATAATTATTTAAAAAGAATGTGTGCTTAAATTGGTCCAAGTTTATATTTTTTACCCAGCATCTGAATTTATAAACTTTTTTATAGTCCTTTTATAGTCCTTTTTTATCAGTCCTTTGTATTGTCTTTTTAGGGCTTAATGCTAATCTGATGAGTTGAGCCATTTCAAATTAGTTTTTTACAGTTTGTTTAATTTTAATATTAATTATGCAAAATAAGTTCAGGCCATTGATTTTCTCTTTTGAACGCTTTGACTTTTTATAACTTACTATACAGTCATTATGTGTTATGCTGAGTTTTAAGGCTGTACCATGTAGCGGTTGTTTTTTTCATCCTTTGGTGAATAGTTGTCTCATTGGTATTCATACCACATCTCTTTATGTTTATCTTATGAGCTCCAACAAATTTCTAAAAAAATATTTCTCAAAAATAAGTAAAAGTAAATACTACATGCAGTATCAGGGAAATGAATAACAAAATCAGATTTCAAAGGACAATATGCCAAGAAAAACAAAATCAACAATATTGTATAGACAAGGAACACATATAAAACAGAGAATGAATGCACAAAGGTATTTTCTGATCATACAAAAATCTTTACTAAAACCTCTTCATATGCTCTGAAAAGCTTGACATTTCCTGCTCCAAAAATGAATGATAAATTAACAGATATATAACATGAAATACCAATGAGGGATGCTGATCATTGGAGTAAAATAAAGACAAGAAGGATTTTAAAGTTATTTCAATGACATTTTATTCTAAAATTTATCACAAGAGGTGACAAGACTCATCTTGTGAAGTGTAAATAAAGTCTTTAATAAAATATAAAAAAGAAAAAAATATATATCACAACTCAACATTACTACATATACAGCATTATGTACTATTTTTTCAACAAAAAAAAGTTATATTACTAAGCTGGCAGTACATACATGCATACCTCAGATCATGTATACCAAATTTGGTTTAAAGGGGTATACTATAAAAAAAAAAAAAAAAAAAAAAAGTGATTTTTTTTTTCAAACATCAATAATTACAAAATTGTGAAATTTTTATTTGACTTTAGGCAGTCAGTTTTGATTTGATAACATTGATGATGTATTATTGACTTGGGAAAATCCCATTCATAATTGACTTATTCTGTCCACAAAAAATCCTTTAATACAGGTAAAAACTAAGATTTCCATATTTCTTTTAATCTATGACATGAAATCAAACAGATCTCATATAACCAATAAAATTACTGAATTTATTTTGGAACAGCCCTAAAACTTACTGTTTAAAAAATACATACAAGTTTTAATTTTTGTATTGGTATATATAGTGCAAACCAGTGTATGGTGCATAAAATTGAGGAACTAAAAATTGTATGAGCAGAGACATCTAAAAAATACTCTTTTCATAGTTATTGTTTTGATTGATCTAATGATTCACAAATGTTTCATATAATAAATAACATGATAACAATAATTATGGTCATCCGCCATTTCTTCTGAATTGTTGAGATCTGTGGAATCAATGAGCCCAACCATAATGAAGTGACATTTTCTTTTGTTTTTATACACAATAATTTAATAAATGGTAATGAGTCTTGCTTTTTACATCTATCATGACCATGCCTGTTTTCTTCCATGTTGCTGAAAAGAAAAGTGAACAGGTTAGAAAATCAATTGACTTCATCACATACCTATCATATTGCCATAAGAAAATATTTGGTTTTCTTTCAGGTCTATCCTCTGGCTAAGGTGATGTATTTAATCAAGACTTGAGTTCAACAGAAATATTATAATAAAGTGATCTTGTTGTTACAGATACCTTTATCTAGTAGAAAAGTTTAAATGGTAAATGACAAATCCAAATTTAAATTGAATGTGACATGTGTTTTATGTTTTTATATAGCATCTTGTTAAAATTTAATAAAAGATTTTGTAAAATAGTACTCTCTCTCACCTATGCTTGGGAACCATAGCTATGTTAGTCTTCATTTTATCTTTTCATAATTTTTAGACCAAATTAGGTACAGTTCCTCTGTTATATCACCAGGAAACATAATGAATTAGAGTTTTAGAGTTTTAAAGAAACTTTTTTGGTAAATTTCAAAATCTTCAAACTTGACCTGCATTTCATGCATAAATTTTTGAAGACAAAAAAGTTGGATATTGTTTGTT
This sequence comes from Mytilus trossulus, assembly GCF_036588685.1. Classification (NCBI taxonomy): domain Eukaryota; kingdom Metazoa; phylum Mollusca; class Bivalvia; order Mytilida; family Mytilidae; genus Mytilus; species Mytilus trossulus. The sequence continues at coordinate 47,582,929 of NC_086380.1, read as the reverse complement.
ATTGGTACAAATTTATACCACACAAAAACCAAGAGCTAAGGTCAAATCGCTTTTGTTGGTAATTTATGTGTGTCTACTTGACCAGCATTTTACAATTAATGTGTTAAAATATCACAAGATTTAGTCAAGTGGTATATTATCCACAAACCAAACAAATACCAATTTATATAGTGACTGTGGGCATGATTGGCAAAATTCTTGACCTTTTAATGTTAAAACCATGAAAATCTAGCTTGACCTGTATTTCAAGGTCAACGACATTGTGTTCAAATTTCAAAATATTTGGTCAAAAAGTGTAAAAAATTCTAAAGAAAACTTAATGATGTTTGAAACAAGTGCAAAAGTAAAAAAAGAAAAGAAAATATCACAAAATATTAATGGAGTTTTAAATAAAATAAGCAAGTTTAAAAGTTGCAGATGTTTTTTGAAAGAAGTATGTGATAACCATCTTGTATTCATCTTCACTTTTGGCGCATGTTTATATAGCAACATACATATAAACAGTATACTAAGAAAACATGTATATTTATAGATTATCGTTGATCATCTCAACGAGATTGATTTTCTCGCTTGAGCTGGTACAGCGAAAGTGAGAAAAGCAATCGAGTTGAGATGACCAATGATAATCTATTTATCGCTATTTTACCTATGACGACGTTGTCAATTTCATCATGTTCATGTCAATTTCGTTAGCAACGTCACGTGGCCTCCTTAGTTTCTTGTGATAATTATTCCATCTCAAGCGAGTAGCATGATATGAAAAATATCACAAAAAAAGATCAAACGAAAAATGCACAAAATAGCGATAAAATAGATTATAATGAAAATGATAAAAACAAAGTTTATGAATAGAAAAATCACCAAACATAAAAAAAACTTTTTCTATGTCACAGATTTGTTTTGTTAAATTTTCATGTAAAATGTAATGCATTGTTGACTTTTATACAGATAAGAGTTATAACTCAGAGAAGACAAATTTTAAAAGCTTAAGGGGGTTTGAAGCATGAAACCAAACATATTGTAAAATTTGAAAAGATGAGTCAATCATTCTACAATGCAAATATGTCAAACTTACTCTAGGTGTAAATCCTTTTAGCCTCATTCTTTCTGTTTCTTGTCGTAAGAAATCATCATATTCTTCATCTCCTTTTTGATCTTCATTAAACTCTAAAGCGTCCCTCTGTTTTGCTCTCTCATCTTGTTCACGACGTGCTGTCACCTGTAAACCGAAATGAAATTTGTCCAATTTATAAACAACAAAACTGAAATATGGCAAAGACAAATTTATTGAAATATCAGCAATGTTTACTTATATTTATGTTTCTTTCCTCATTTGAATCACTTTGAAACACAGTCTAGAAACAGACAGTGTTTCAGCTGTATCATTACTGCTATATATAACTAACCTAAGTTTTAAATAGTGCATAAAACTTGTTTACTGTGAAAGTACTTTAATTCGTGGGTATCAATTTTCGTGGTTTGAACAACATTTACATGTTCATGGGTTTTTAAATTTGTGGATTTAAGTTTTCTATGAAAACAATTTTGAAAAATTGAAGCCATTAGAAACGAAGATTACAAGTTGTCTCGATAGAAGGGAAAAATTGACCTGTCTAAGTCGTTGTGACCACACTTATTAACCCGAGATAGAGTGATCAACAGATTAAAGATCATTAAAGGTGTTGATTAGGTCATAAACATGTCAGCTAAAGAAAACAATTACATAAACAATTGCTATAAACGTATCTTGAATTGTAAAATATTTTTTATCCAAAGCCAGCCCAGCATGAAATTATTATTTCCTGTATGTACAAGAGTTATGAGTATATAAAATAAACACTTTATCATAGCATATCAATACTGGAAATCTGTCTTTCATTGATCAAAATATTGTTTTATTTGATTTAAAAGATCAAAAATTGTACAGCTAAGGTTTTAAAGATTAAATGGGTCTATCATGCTTGCAGTTGTAGTTCATAGTGCATTATTTGCCCTGTGACAACTATAATAGTTCTCTCAAATTTGGCAATGTTCAATATGTTCTCTAGATCATATCAGAAGTCAAACCTACATGTGGATATTTCCATGTCTTGATTTTGACAATGGTTTTTTTTCTCTGTTGGACACTTAAATTTGTGGATAAGGTCATCCACAAAAAACCACAAAAATTGGTTCCCCACGAACAAAACTACTTTCACAGTATTATGTAATGTTAACCGTTTGCATATAATAAAATTTGTAAGGGTTCCGCGGAACCCAGTGTCTTGCCTACTTTTGCTGTAACTTCCAGGCTCAACAAAAATGAGGAAAACAATCAATGAAAATATTTCTCTTGATACTATCTTTTGATTGTAAGAACCTTCTGTCCAAGTTTGGTAAAAATTTCAAGACAGTTTATGAATCGAATAAATGTTTTAAAAACTTTAACTGAAGACTGTATGTAATGTTAATTGGAAGAAAAACTAAGTCCATTTATAAGTAAAATACAGATACACAGGTACCAAATATTAACAAAATTTCCTTTCTAGATACTAGCTTTTGATCATAAACAAGCTTCTGTCAAAGTTTGGTACAAATTTAAAATAGTATAAGAAATTCATTAAATTTTAAAAAAAACACAGAGTGAATGTTTTGTTTCCTGGCAGAAAACCCTATTAGTTAATTTAAAAGTATAATACAGAAAAAATGAATTAATTGTTTTCATAATTTACTTCTGGATACTATCTTATGATCATAAACAAGCTTCTGTCCAAGTTTGGTAAAAACACAGGATAGTTAAAGAAAGTTATTAAAATTTTAAAAACTTTAACCACAGAGGGAATGTAATGTTTCCCCGCTGAAAAACTAAAAGTCCATTTTGTTCATTCATGGTTGACAATGTAATGGAATTTGATGCGACTGTCATAAAAGTGAGAGGTTTAGCTAGCTATAAAACCAGGTTCAATCCACCATTTTCTACATTAGAAAATGCCTGTACCAAGTCAGGAATATGACAGTTGTTATCCATTTGTTTGATGTTGTGATTTTTGATTTTCCTTTTTAGCTCACCTGGCCCGAAGGGCCAAGTGAGCTTTTCTCATCACTTGGCGTCCGTCGTCCGTCGTCGTCGTCCGTTGTCGTCGTCGTCCGTCGTCGTTAACTTTTACAAAAATCTTCTCCTCTGAAACTACTGGGCCAAATCAAACCAAACTTGGCCACAATCATCATTGGGGTATCTAGTTTAATAAATGTGTGGCGTGACCTGGTCAACCAACCAAGATGGCCGCCACGGCTAAAAATAGAACATAGGGGTAAAATGCAGTTTTTGGCTTATAACTCAAAAACCAAAGCATTTAGAGCAAATCTGACATGGGGTAAAAATGTTTATCAGATCAAGATCTATCTGCCCTGAAATTTTCAGATGAATCGGTCAATCGGTTGTTGGGTTGCTGCCCCTGAATTGGTAATTTTGAAGAAATTTTGCTGTTTTTGGTTATTATCTTGAATATTATTATAGTTAGAGATAAACTGTAAACAGCAATAATGTTCAACAAAGTAAGATCTACAAATAAGTCAACATGACCAAAATGGTCAGTTGACCCGTTTAGGAGTTATTGCCCTTTATAGTCAATTTTTAACCATTTTTCGTTAATTAAAGTAATCTTTTACAAAAATCTTCTCCTCTGAAACTACTTGGCAAAATTAATCCAAACTTGGCCACAATCATCTTTGGGGTATCTAGTTTAAAAAATGTGTGGCGTGACCTGGTCAACCAACCAAGATGGCCGCCACGGCTAAAAATAGAACAAAGGGGTAAAATGCAGTTTTTGGCTTATAACTCAAAAACCAAAGCATTTTGAGGAAATCTGACATGGGATAAAAATGTTTATCAGGTCAAGATCTATCTGCCCTAAAATTTTCAGATGAATCGGTCAATCGGTTGTTGGGTTGCTGCCCCTGAATTTGTAATTTTGAGGAAATTTTGCTGTTTTTGGTTATTATCTTGAATATTATTATAGATAGAGATAAACTGTAAACAGCAATAATGTTCAGCAAAGTAAGATCTACAAATAAGTCAACATGACCAAAATGGTCAGTTGACCCGTTTAGGAGTTATTGCCCTTTATAGTCAATTTTTAACCATTTTTCGTAAATTAAAGTAATCTTTTACAAAAATCTTCTCCTCTGAAACTACTTGGCCAAATTAATCCAAACTTGGCCACAATCATCTTTGGGGTATCTAGTTTAAACCAGATGCTCCGCAGGGCGTAGCTTTATACGACCGCAGAGGTTGAACCCTGAACGGTTGGGGCAAGTATGGACACAACATTCAAGCTGGATTCCGCTCTAAATTTGGATTGTGATTAAATAGTTGACACAGCATAGGTTTCTGACACAGAATGAATGTATTCAAATGAACTTAAAATTTTTGTTTTCTCTTTAATAGAGCAATTCACTATGCTGTTGAATATTAATCCTCTCAAAAAAATGTTTGAAGAAATTTTCTTTTTATTTATGAAATTTCAAATAAGAAAAATTTAACCCAATTTTTTAATCACATCCCCCTTTCCCTTATTCCAAAACTAATTTCAATTAAAATATTCTAATGGAGTTTGCAACAATTACTACTCATTTAAATACATGATGTAAAAAAACTGCTTGTAATCACTGAATGGTAAAGATTATTTAAATTTATCAGTTGGTAGTAAAAAGTGAATATACATTGTATATTGTATTGTATATAACAAAGATTTAAGTTGATTCTGGACAAAGAAAGATAACTCCAATTAAAAAAAATTCTTGCAGATATTTCTTGCTTACTATACTGGACAAAGAAAGATAACTCTTAATTAAAAAAAAATTTGCTATTTCACAATATTGTGAAATTAGATATTTCTTGCCATTGCACAATACTGTGCAATTGAAAAGACTTTCTATTGCACAATACTTAATATAATAATTTTAGATCCTGATTTGGACCAACTTGAAAACTGGGCCCATAATCAAAAATCTAAGTACATGTTTAGATTCAGCATATCAAAGAGGCCCAAGAATTTAATTTTTTGTTAAAATCAAACTAAGTTTAATTTTGGACCCTTTGCACTTTAATTTAGACCAATTTTAAAACTGGACCAAAAATTAAGAATCTACATACACAGTTGGATTTGGCATATCAAAGAACCCCAATTATTCAATTTTTGATGAAATCAAACAATGTTTAATTTTGGACCCCGATTTGGGCCAACTTGAAAACTGGGCCAATAATCAAAAATCTAAGTACATTTTTAGATTCAGCATATCAAAGAACCCCAAGGTTTCATTTTTAAAAAAAATCAAACTAAGTTTAATTTTGGACCCTTTGGACCTTAATGTAGACCAATTTGAAAACGGGACCAAAAATTAAGAATCTACATACACAGTTAGATTCTGCATATTAAAGAACCCCAATTATTCAATTTTGATGAAATCAAACAAAGTCTTTGGGCCCCTTTTTCCTTAACTGTTGGGACCAAAACTTCCAAAATCAATACCAACCTTCCTTTTATAGTCATAAACCTTGTGTTTAAATTTCATAGATTTCTATTTACTTATACTAACGCTATGGTGCGAAAACCAAGAAAAATGCTTATTTGGGTCCCTTTTTGGCCCCTAATTCCTAAACTGTTGGAACCGCAACTCCCAAAATCAATACCAACCTTCCTTTTGTGGTCATAAACATTGTGTTTAAATTTCATTGATTTCTATTTACTTTAACTAAAGTTATTGTGCGAAAACCAAGAATAATGCTTATTTGGGCCCTTTTTTGGCCCCTAATTCCTAAACTGTTGAAAATAAAACTCCCAAAATCAATCCCAACCTTTATTTTGTGGTTATAAACCTTGTGCCAAAATTTCATAGATTTCTATTAACTTAAACTAAAGTTATAGTGCGAAACCAAGAAAATGCTTATTTGGGCCCTTTTTGGCCCCATATTCCTAAAATGTTGGGACCAAAACTCCCAAAATCAATACCAGCCTTCCTTTTATGGTCATAAACCTTGTGTTAAAATTTCATAGATTTCTATTCACTTTAACTAAAGTTAGAGTGCGAAAACTAAAAGTATTCGGACGACGACGACGACGACGACGCCGACGTGATAGCAATATACGACGAAAATTTTTTCAAAATTTGCGGTCGTATAAAAATGTGTGGCGTGACCTGGTCAACCAACCAAAATAGAACATAGGGGTAAAATGCAGTTTTGGGCTTATAACTCAAAAACCAAAGCATTTTGAGGAAATCTGACATGGGGATAAAAATGTTTATCAGGTCAAGAACTATCTGCCCTGAAATTTTCAGATGAATCGGTCAATCGGTTGTTGGGTTGCTGCCCCTGAATTGGTAATTTTGAGGAAATTTTGCTGTTTTTGGTTATTATCTTGAATATTATTATAGATAGAGATAAATTGTAAACAGCAATAATGTTCAGCAAAGTAAGATCTACAAATAAGTCAACATGACCAAAATGGTCAGTTGACCCCTTTAGGAGTTATTGCCCTTTATAGTCAATCTTTAACCATTTTTCATAAATCTAAGTAATCTTTTACAAAATCTCCACTGAAACTACTAGGCCACAATCATCTTTGGGGTATCTAGTTTGAAAAATGTGTCCGATGACCTGGCCATTCAACCAAGATGGCCGCCACGGCTAAAAATAGAACATAGGGGTAAAATGCAGTTTTTTGCTTATAACTATGAAACCAAAGCATCTAGAGCAAATCTGACAAGAAGTTAAATTGTTAATCAAGTCAATATCTATCTGCCCTGAATTTTTCAGATGAATTGGACAACTGGTTGTTGGGTTGCTGCCCTCCAATTGGTAATTTTTAAAGAAATTTTGCCGTTTTTGGTTATCTTGAATACTATTATAGATAGCGATAAACTGTTAACAGCAATAATGTTCAGCGAAGTAAGATCTACAAATAAGTCAACATGACCTAAATGGTCAATTGACCCCTTAAGGAGTTATTGCCCTTTATAGTCAATTTTGAAAAATTTTCATTAATTTGGTAAATTTATGTAAATTTTTACCAAATATAGTTCTCTGTTACTAATGGGCAAAGTTCATGATAGATATAATTGTAAGAAGCAAAATCGTTCAGTAAAGTAAGAACTTCAAACACATCACCATCACCAAAATACAATTTTGTCATGAATCCATTTGTGTCCTTTGTTTAATATGCACATAGACCAAGGTGAGCGACACAGGCTCTTTAGAGCCTCTAGTTTAATTTTCCTCGGAGTTTAGTATTTTTGTGTTTTTACTTTTATAAATAAAATACAGAAAAAATGGAATTTTATTTTTACAAAATTTACTTCTGGATACTATCTTATGATCATAAACAAGCTTCTGTCCAAGTTTGGTAAATCCAGTATAGTTTAAGAAAGTTATTAAATTTTCAAAAAATTAACCATTGAGATAATATTTGTGGACGACGCCGATGACAATGACGCCGAAGGAATGTAGGACTAAAGTCGAAGGCTCGACAGTAAATGGACATAACTCAACAGTAAAAGTTAATTTGTACTTGATCTGAATTTTGTGGTAACAAGTATTCCATATGCATTTCACAAAATAAGGTTGAGGCAAACTTAAGTTAGAGAACCAAACGCCTGAAACGGAAAAATTCAGATTCTTTATCCATTTGTAAAGGAACATTATTCTAGAAAGATTAAAGTGATGCTAACCAAATTTTTACTTGATCTGAGTTTTGTGGTAATAATCATAATGTATAAGTTTCATAGCAATTAGTCAAGGCAAACTAAAGTTAGAGAACCAAAACGAAAATTTAAGAAATATTTCAATTTTTAAAGGGCCACAACTCTAGAATGGTTAAAGTGACATCACTGTAATTCACACTTGATCCATGCTTTGTGGTAATAAGAACTGTGTATAAGTTTTATAACATTTTTTACTAATTTAGTTAGAGGGGAAACTATCAAATAAAGATGTACATTAACTTTGGCCTAAATCTTCTACATATAATTGTTCTATCATAAAACCATTTTATAACCAACAATGACTGTCTAATGATGTAATAATTGTTTCTGGTTTTAGCCTTATGTGGCACCTTGTTGACAATATAATATTTCTTTGCTGGTGATCCAATTCTAAGTACTGGTACACATATTTCTCATTGCTGTTATCCCCTTGCAGTGACCACTCAATATTCATTTTTTTTAAAGCTTAAAGTCACCATATACTTTTGTAAACATTGGGATCATGTATATTTGAATAGATAACTAGAGTGTGTCTATAACACATGAATGATCCACTCACACTTTCATTTTCTATGTTCAATTGACCATGAAATTTGGGTGAAAGCTCTAATTTGACATTAAAATTAAAAGATCTTAATATACGGAACATGTGTACTACGTTTCAATTTGATTGAACTTAAACATCATAAAAAAAAAATTGACCTCGAAGCTTTGATCTGAAGTGGTAAAGACAGAGGGACAAACATATGCACAGACTGAAAAACATAATGCCCCTATGTGGGGCATAAAAAGATGTGTTTTTTCTCTTACACATTGATAAGCCCTCATTCTCACTTTGACTTTTAAGTGCTTTTTGGAAATTTAGCTCTTCTAATGTTTTGATTCTTATACATCCTTGGCTTTCAAATATTCGGCTTTAAGCGTTCCTGATGAAGGTTAATTCAGGACATATTTATAGACACATCAAATTGAAAAGTTTTATTTTATTTTTATTGCTTTTCCTCTTTTAAAAATAAATAAGTTAGATGCTCTTCTTTTTAGAATTCATTTTGTGCACGCCCTCATTTGTCTTGTGTTATCAAGGTTTAGGAAACTTAAAAACAGGTGTTGGATTTGAGCCAAACTTTTATGACAGAAACAAGTCTTAATTGTAAATTCTGAATTATATACCTGTTCTTTCAAATTTAATTTAAGTGCTTCTTTTTGTGCTTCTGTCTCCTCTTTCTCTCTGTGTGTCATCTGTTGTGCTATCTCCATCTCACGAATTAACAGCTCTCTCTGTTTTAAAGACTCTTCCTGATCTATTCGGTTTTGCTCCATTCTATCTTCAAGTTGCCTTTGTCTGTCATCCATCACCTGTCATAAGTAGATTCATTATAAGCAGGCTTTAAAATATTTATTTTTTATGTGTTTCAATTAAAATTTAGATGGCATTTTAAACAGTTGAAGGTTAAGATGTTTTTCTCATTGTTGAAATTCTTGGAACAATGCCTTTCCAAAATGCTGAGCAGTAAATCTAACACAATTCCAGATTTTTTGTCTAGTTTTTTTTCTTCAATTTTATTACATAGGGAAATAATTTAACCATTTCTTTAAGCATATAGTTCTTACTTCGTGCATCAGTCTTGCCCGAGCTGCTCGTTCTTTCTCCCATTCAGCTTCTCTCTTGTGCCACATTCTAGCTGCTTCTTCTCTGTGTAGAAAAAGAAGTTAACATTTTAGGGACTCACAATCTACTAATCTTTGTTTATGCCTGACCTACTTCTGAAATCATTTTTATTGTTAGACCAAAATATTAAAATTGTTCAAAGAGGATGGTAAAGGTTATTTTTGTGCAATGTGTTTTGCCATTTATATTTCATGTGTAGCCGTGAAAAAGGTTCGTTATTAACCGTGTTTCATGAAATTAGGAAAAAGATCAGCCTACAAGACATTTTTTATTGTTTGTTCATCATGATATAATGTTATGTTGTGTTCTTCCTCGCAGTTAAGTCCCCTATTTACGCCCCTCTTCAAAGACATTCTAAACTTTTTACCTGATGAAAAGATTTAACAAACCAGTAATTTGGCTTCTTGAGCACTTAGTTCATTTAGGGTAACTTTCATTAAGAAAATATTTTTTACATATAATATACATTTTGACAGTCAGATTATTGACTTGCAAAATAATATCTACTACCCAATAGAAAGTCTAAGTTGTTTTCCATTTTATGGTACATGTGTACATTATTAGAGCAAGGTAATGAAGAATGATATGTCAGCATAATAAATCACTAATTCAGATTTCTGTTCCGAAAACCTTCTTAAAAATCTTTTACATGAAAAACCAAAATAGGAGTTACAAAACAACATTGAGTAAAATTATGAGAAAGTTTTACAAATTCTGTCAAATTGTTCAGGAGCAGCTGCAACTATTTACAGTCTGCTTCAACAAGCGATGGAATTAATATACTTATATTTTCTAAATAACTAAATCTTAGAAAAGATTAAAAAATAAAATAAACAATAAAATTTTTCTTTCTGTTGACTTTAAACCAGTAGAGAAAAAAGGCAAATATTTAGGCAAAAGAAAAAGCAAAAAAAAATTCATGATATTTCAATCTTAGCAAAAAAATAGAGTAAAACAAATTTTGAAATCGTGTTTGCCCATAGTTCATGACATACATGACTTTTGGTGGTGTTAGTAACTTAAAGCTAAACTTTTGCAATATAAGGAATGTCCAACTTACTGATAAAGCATATCAAGTTCTGCTTCTCTTGCCTTTTCTAACTTTATCTGGTCTTCAATAACCTATACAAAATAATAAATATATAATATACAATACATTCTAAAGCATGTTACAAAAAAGAATGCCTTTTATAAGTTTTTGAGTTTAGTGTGACGTCCATTACCACTCAACTTGTACACATTTTGGCAAAATAATTAAATGTTTGTTTCGAACTTACAAATATTCAAAGCCCAAAGAAAACTTAACAATGATTGAGAAATAAGGCAAACTTTAAAATACTTTTGAACATTATACTACACTATCTTTTTACAAAAATAACAACGACTAACACGATGGTGAGCTTTGGGACCACATAAGCTTATCAACTGACCAAACCTTAAAACTGTCTTATTCAAAGGGGATATAGTTAGTTACTGTTGTCAAAGTCATTAAAGATGGCATCTTTTAGGGAATAAATATTGATTCACTCATAGGGTCTTTATTGGGGTGTGGTTTTTTTAATTTCACATTAGCTAGAGGTAAAAGGGGAGGTAAAAATATTCAAAAACATGTTTAACCCCACCACATTTCAGGAACCTCTGGTTTGTTAGGCTAATATGTTGGATTTTTTTTCATTTTGGTTCATTCATATGTTTCAGAGTTTAGTGTGATGTCCATTTATTGGTGAACTGATATATATTTTTTAAGGGGGCAGCTGAAGATGAAACAATTTGACATCCCTGCAAATTGTTTCTCCACCTGTCATCTCACCATGACTATGTCAAATTCAATGTACCACTTTCACTTTCAGTATTTCAGTTATTAATTTCTGAATGAAAATTGTGCTGATGAAGCCTACCTTGTAGGCAAAACATGTAGAATATAGCAAATAAAATTGCAGACCATTTGAAGTGTTGTTGATAATTTTGAGTATTATTTAAATGTTGCATTCATTTGCATAATTTGACAATAAAATTGAGAAAGGAAATGGGGAAGGTGTCAAAGCGACAACAACCCGACCATAGTGCAGACAACAGCCAAAGGCCACCAATGGGTCTTCAATGTAGCGAGAAACTCCCCCACCCAGAGGCGTCCTTCAGCTGGCCCCTAAATATACTAGTTCAGTGATAATGGATGTCATACTAAACTTCAAATTATACACAAGAAACTAAAATTAAAAATCATACAGGACTAACAAAGGCCAGAGGCTCCTGAAAATATGCAGTGTTACAAACCTGTTTCATCCAAGCTGCATCTGCTCTGGCTGTTTCTTTCCTTGCTGTCTGTACTTTTTCATCTTCCTGTTCTTGTTCCGCCATAGCTTCTAATATCTGTCTGTCTTGTTCCTAAATTTAAATCAGTTTAATCAATGCACTTATAAATGTTAACAAATTTTCTTAGAAACATAATATCTGAAATTAATTTCTTAAATTTTATGCAAAGTCTTTAACTGTTTAAAAATTGAGTTGATATGAGTTGAACCATACAGAAAGAGTTATTTTTATTTTGTATTATCAAAATCAACGACTTATACATGTATATGTATGAATACATTGGCATAAGGTTGATTTCTATCCAACACAACTCATTTGTTTATAGATATGAACTCAATCGCTTTAGTCATGGGAGAACAATAATTAAGTATGTAAAAGTCAATGCATGCAGCCTCATTGATCAACTCCTAGTGTATAAATTAAATAAAACAACCTTCTGATTATAGAGGCTAGATAGATATATTTTAAGGTGCATGTGCCAATCAAGATGACAACATTCAATTGTAATTTAACAGGTATAAGCATTTTTTAAGTCAAATAATTTCAGACAGAAAACTTAAAATGAGATAATAGGACTTTTCTGGTAAAATATTTGCTATCCATCCTCTTTGACAAATCATCACAAATCAAACTTTAGTTATACTTTTTGACACTGTTATTTATTTATAATTCATCATTTATCATTGACAAATAGAGAGACTGACAGCAATTGTCAATGAATGATAGATGAACAGACAGTGTGGATCCTATCCTCAATGTCAGCACCAAATATTTGTGGGTGGGGAAGAAGGGGTATTATTATAATTCTTTTTACCAGTTCTTCTAAAATTCTTCTGGACTTTGCCATCATCTGTGTCTTGTGTTGTCTAAGCAGCATCTTTCTATATAAAAATAATATAAACTTATTCTATGAAATTGTAAAAAAATATTATATAATCTATCATTCCTCCCCTACAATTGAAAATAAGTACATGTTTATCTATAGTCTTTTGTTTCTATAAACTCCAACTTTTTATGACCAATTAAAGACATTTTTACTACTCAGTAAAATAATAAATGTTAGAGGTATAGGGGAGGGTTGAGATCTCACAAACATGTTTAACCCCGCCGCATTTTTGCGCCTGTCCCAAGTCAGGAGCCTCTGGCCTTTGTTAGTCTTGTATTATTTTAATTTTAGTTTCTTGTGTACAATTTGGAAATTAGTATGGCGTTCATTATCACTGAACTAGTATATATTTGTTTAGGGGCCAGCTGAAGGACGCCTCCGGGTGCGGGAATTTCTAGCTACATTGAAGACCTGTTGGTGACCTTCTGCTGTTGTTTTTTTTTATTTGGTCGGGTTGTTGTCTCTTTGACATATTCCCCATTTCCATTCTCAATTTTTTTATTTGAATATTTATGGAAAAATGCTCATGCTCATGCTATTTTGTTAATGTTATGTCATTGATGTGTATTTCACTGTTTTATATCTTCTGTATGGATTTGATAAAATAACTTATATCCCTGAAAATTTAAATCCCATCATAATTTTCAGAAAAAAACAAGCAAGAAATTAAATCCCTGCATGATTTGAGATATGCCAAATACAGTGATTTTTCTAGAACATATGTTGTTCTTTGCTGTTTGTGCATTTTGTAAAATTATAGTAAATTTTGCTGATGTTTTAATGTTTAAAGTTAATAGAAATCTCTGTCTATCTAATCAATCAACAATTGGCTTTTCACATTGCTGATCATTGCTCGTGTACTTTGTGTAAACAATTAGGCTTTTAAAAACAATCATAAATGCTATTCAATTGAAATAAGTAGTTGATAAAATATCTTGAAATATGAACAATTCATATCAATAAATGACAATTAATTATTAACCTATGATATATATTATAAAAATAATAATTTAATTTCTTTAAGGCTTATAAACAATCTTAAATTACTTCTTACATATTTGGAAATCTAATATTAAAGGCACAAAACCTATCTAACATGTCTTCAAATAAATTTTCACTCAACTGTTGAAACTTACCCTACTTCTCTTTGTTTACGTTGAACTTCTCTCTCCTTTCTTTCTTCCTCCATGTTTTCTAACTCCCATTGTTCCTTCAATAACTGATCCTGTTCTCGTTTTAACATCCTTGCCTGTAATCATAGCATGTGTCTTATTTAAAAGTAAACAATTTACAAAGTTAATTTGATAGGATTTAAACATGTTAAAATACTATGGGTTCCAAACCCAGCCAAACAGTACATCAGGAAACCTATAAGTTGAGTATCATCTTAGGTTATCTGTTGGACATTGGAAAATATAGAAAATAGTATTTAAATTTGTATTAATGTATTATTTTTATTAACTGAATGAAAATAACTCTTTATAAATATTGTGTGATCAATTCAAGTGCCTATTTAAAATAACCTTCATTCATTTTTGGTAGAATCAGGTTTTATTGGCAGGTCTTTAATTGTTTCTGTTAAATTCATACATTCTTTATACTCAGTCGAAGTTAGTACTAGACAAATATTTTATTTCCTCAGACACAAACGTGTACAAGAGGTCAAAACATAATAAAGTATACATATAAATCAACAGCAGAGTAGTGTACGATAATAGCACATGATTTTCATGACATTGAGACATATACATTCTATAGATTACCTATTGAGTTTAAAGGATTACATATGTACAGAATTCTTTCTTATTATTCAGTGATTGTGAGTACATAAGTATATATAAATGTATAAAAATTGCATCAACAACAAATATGAAAACCATTATTATATAAAATGATTAAAAAGTTTTTGTTTGACAATAGATTTCAATATTTCTCTATTCATAGGTATTTGATCATTCCATATAATAGTAAGACCAGTTACCACATTCATCAAAAATGGATTTAATGTACGTAACCCATTTAAAATGTGTGTGTTTACTCGGGTAAAGTTGTATCATAAGTCTATATAAAGTATTAGATAATTTATTCTCACTTGAGAGCATATCATTCCAAAACATAACCATATGTAGCTTAATAGTAATATCAATGGGATAGCGACCCAGTTCCCCGTAAACTATAAAATTTGGCGTACTTTTCCTCACATGCAGAATATTTTTACAAAACTGAACATGCTTCCGTTCCAACCCCTGTTTATTTCAAATCCCCATACTTCACTAGAGTAAATCATTATAGGTAAAATAATACAATCAAAAAGCTTTAGCTGTATATCTACGGGTATTGCAATATTTCTTATCTTTCTATATAGTGCATACAATGCGTTAATTTAAATTGTTCCAATAATTTCTTTCTGTGTGCTTGATATATATTATGTAGACTGTGGTCTATTGATGAAAGTGTTGCCCTCTAGTTTTCAAATAAGAAAAGAAAAAAAATATTGCATAAAAAGCATAAATTACCTCATGTTCCCTTTCCTTTAATTCATACATTTGTTCTTGTACAATATCTTTTATCCTTATTTCTTCTCGCAATTTTTCTTCTTCTTTCTGTCTTTCTGACGCTAAAGCCTGTAACCTCTCCTCTTCCATTTGTTTTTCAAACTTTTCCTTTTCTCTTCTCTCTTGATCTAATTTCTAAAATTACAAGATGTAAGTTCTTTATAAATACACATGTTCTTTATTGAAACTATTTCATATCAAGTCTTAAGCATTTTTTGTCAAGGTTTAACTGAACTTCACATGATGGTCAAGACAATTATAATTAGTATATACATTAACATTTGACCAATTTACATGATAGCATCACCATGGAAATATCAATGGTTTGAAATTCTTTGGCTGCACTATTAACTGTTGTGAAACCTTAAACATCTATTGACTCTAAGGCCATGCTTTTTTAATTTGTTGGTTTACGGATTTTCCTCATGAAAAAGTCGGGTCGGTCGGTCGGGAAAAAAAAAAAAATCTTTCACAAGACAGAAAAAAAATGCAAAATAAATATACATTTCACCTTTCTAACAAAATGCTTTTATGCTATTTTGTCATCATTTCAAATTTTTAGTTCGATGAAATATTCTTGCTCAGCTGTCATAAATATCGCATGACATTGTCTAATGATTTGCCGTAAAAAAGGGGGGTGTTCACAGACAAACACGAAATTAAATCGTCTTTTCACAAACAAGAAAAACAAATTCGTGTAGCTCTTAATCAATTCCAGAAAACTTGGTGAGTAATGATCTTCAAAAACGAAAACTGATAAAGAAAAAATGGAAAAACGTCGTATGAAAATAAGTTTCAACACACGTGTCAAAAACTTAATAGACTCGTCCACGGAGAATATTGGGTTAATCTAGTGTCATGCATTCCCTTTTTTAATCCAAATGGACGATATTTTTTTTTTATTATCCATGAAACAAGAAAATTCTAAATGACTTTTTGATATTCAGAACTTTTACTTCCAAGGTGCTTTTCACCTGTCCACATTTGGACAAGTCTATTTCTATTAGATTATGCATCTTACAGACTGATGACAAATAAGGAAAACGAACTTATTGTGTAATGGGTTTTAAACAAAGATTTCGTTCCACAAAATTATTTGCGTAAACGACATTTCAAGGTCGGTTATAATTGATTTGTCTATTTTTAGAAACGTAAACTGGAAGTTTTATTTTTTCACAACAGAGAGTGTTATCAATTTTGTTAGTGATTCATGCATTTCATTTCATAAAAAAAGAAGAATTTAATTATTTTTCAGGGATAATGTATTTGTTTGGGTCGGCGGGAATAAAAAAGCATGAAAAGTCAATTTTATTTTTATTCTAGGAATCGGCAAAATAGGGTGGGCGGATCTGTAAACCAACAAATTAAAAAATCCTGGCCTAATGGAAGAAAATTGTCTATTTTTATTTATATAATATAAATGACACCAGAAACTCACAACAGTTTTTTTCTACATAGACTTTCGATTGGATAAAAATTAGTTTCATTGATAAATAAAATTTATCCTTGCATCACATATTTTATGTTTTGGCATCCCAGGTGACCTTATCCCTTATTTTGTAAAAAAAAGTTTTTTAATGAAGTTTCAGCTTCTGTTTGATGACGGAAAACAGTTTTTTCTAAGAAAACGATCAAATAAGATTTGAAATTACCAGAGTTTTCTTAGACCTTTTCTAACAGTTACAAAGTTTTTTTATCTGAAATTCCGTGGGGAAAAGGGGAGCAGACTATGTACCAGTTCAAACTATACAAGCCCAATTACGTAATACCTTTCTCATTTTTAACTTAAATGTTGTTAAGAATAATGTTGTGACAATCATGATAATGGTTAAAGGGTTCTTGATGAAAAAGTGTTACAAAAAAGCTGTTGATACTCCTTTCAGAAAAACATAGTATGGACTGTTTCTGATCCTGAGTACTTAACATTCCCTTATTACTTAAATATAATGTCTGTAAGTGGAAATGTATAATTATAGAGATATTTAAAATACCTGTTCTTTTTCTTCTACTTGTCCACTCCATTTACCAACCACATGATCTTTTAACTGCTCTGACTCAATCTGTTGAAAAGTAAGTAATTTTTATCAATACACTTCATAGCTCAATTGCAAAGCCATTATTGTTCTCTTAATGTATTTTTTCATTTAAGATTTCTACTTGGACTTTAAGAGCAAATTCAGAAATTAATGCTTGCATTTATCATCGTCAATCATTGATTAATCAATGAATTGACAACAGCTGTTAATCACTATAAGCATGGACAGTATAGAACTATACTGTAATTTCAATAGTAAGAGTAGTATTTCTGTTGATTGTTCATGATTTATTCTTTAAATTGAATTTTTAAATTAGTTTTGAATAAAAAAAAATATTAGTTGTTAGTGGCTTTGAACTAGTTGTCAATAACTGTGAGTACTCTCAGATCAGTACTGTCTTTTTGTTGTTGGGATAACATGTCAACTCTGTTTATTTTTGTTAGATGTATTTCTATTTGTATCCATCTGATGAGTTAAGCCTCTTTCAACTAATTTTTATAAGCCAGAAAAAAATAATTGCAGTCATATGTTGGTATCACATCATCATCCGTGTCGTAGATGGTCAGTGTCATTTGGTTTTTGCACAATAACTTTAGTATAAGTAAATCTCAAGATTTTAGAAATTAAAAAGAAAATTTCTTCAAAAAAAAAGGGGGAGGGGGTCAATTTGCAACAGCATAGTGTATTGCACAAAAGCAAAAAATTGAATGTAAATTCAAATCATATATTCAATTCAAGTTCTGTGACTACAGTTATTCTTTATCAGAAACCAGTTTTGTGTCAAATATTTAATTACAATCCAAATTCAGACCTGTATTAAAGTCATATGAAACGAGTGAGTGGTGAAAAATAATGTTTATCCAATTCTTGAACCAATGCATGTATATATCATAAACTTAGTCCTCTGTGCATGATTTTCTCATTTTTTTACGCAAATATATCATATAATCATCATTTTTTTTTCTCTGTGTCTGTTATGATTTAACAAATATGGCTGCTCATTAAATACCGTGTTTTGAAGCCGAAGTTTAACGATTGTCACCTTAAAGTAAACAAATAACAAAAAGCATGGGTTTTGAGCATGTGTTTAACATGTACAGTCAGATAATTGTTTTTTTAATGACAGATCCATGCGTATTGCGACCACCGGATTTGTACGAGGATGGTAACGTTCAGGTCACTATGAATACAGAAAATATGTAGGCAAATTGCTTCCTGCAAGCAAGCAATTAAAAATAAGTAAACTTCTTCTAAATGTGGACAAATTAAAGAATTTTCCTCAGAAAAAAGTATATGCACATAAGTTGTATAATGAAAACTATCCATTTAGTTATAAAAAAACATATGCACATTTTTTTTTAATTTGAGGTTTCTTATGACTTTAAATGCTAATATTGTGTTCATTTTGGACCCAACTGTTCAGGGTTGGACCTCTGTGGTCGTATCCAGCTGCGCTAGGTTAAGCAATTTATTATAGTTTATTCTTATTTTGTACTGTTGCACCACTGTCCCAGGTTAGGGGAGCGTTGGGATACCGCTAACATGTTAAACATACGCTCGCCACCAGTATGTATGTGCATGGCTCTAGTAAGGAGTCTGTAATATGGTGGTTGTCGTTTGTTGATCTGTAACATATTTGTTTTTTGTTAATTTTTGTACATAAATTAGGCCGTAAGTTTTCTCGTTTGAATTGTTTTACATTTGTCATTAAGGGGCTTTTTATAGCTGACTACAAGGTATGGACTTTTCTCATTTTTGGACATATACACCTTACAGTCCTTCCATACACCAAATATACTAGACCTATTGCTTATAGTATCTGAGATATGGACTTGACCAACAAAACTTAACTTTTTTCACTGATCCATGAAATGAGGTCGAGGTCTAGTGAAAACTGTCTGACGGGCATGAGGACCTTGCAAAGTATGCAGGGTCGACAAAAAACCAATTGATAATTACATATTTTCTGAATACATGTAATATGATGTATGTCACGAGATGTAACGAACATCATTACCTCCTCTGTATTATATGCTCTTAAATGTGTTTTTTTTTTTAAATAGGTTTTTTTTGTTGGTTTTTTTTTGGGGGGGGGGGGAGATCCAGGTAGTTCAGTTGCTGGTTGGTTAAGTATGTTGTACTGTGCATATTTCTATTATAGGGATTGAATTATTTGAAATTTATTGAAATTTGAGACCTCACAACTATCATATTTTAAGTTTGAATTATAAAGACATCTTTTAAATCTAATTGCTTCATACCTTTCTTAAGTCTGGATTATTCAGTTTCCAATATTCGTATAATTTTTCTTCTGCCAACTGTAATGTAAAAGTTATAACAGATTATAGAGAAATAATGAAACAACAAGTTAACAATCTTGCTAAGTGGATCATAGACTCTAACTATCTCATTCAATTTGGGATGCAAGAGAAAATTATAATCTGGCATATTGTATAAAAGTTAAAAAAAATTGTAATACTGTAAATCTCAGATTATTTTTCAAATGCTTTTATAAATGATGAAATTGTGGCTGGATACATTTTATCAACCTATTTGAAATATCACTCTAATTTTGATACAGATAGAAGAGGGATTAAATAATGGAAGGATTGACAATACCAGAAAGCATAATGGCACTGCTACTATTATAGCCTACAGGGCATCACACTGCTAAATACAGAGTTGTGGCTTAGGCAAAATAAAATTTACTGTGTCAGATCAGAGAGATCAGAAATCGTTTGATTTAACAACATTATTCAATAGTAAAAGACACTTATTTTAGATTAACCAACTGTTAATAACAGAAATTTCCATTGTTTGACTTTTTAATTAAACTTTACGACATTTACTGAAGAAAAATTAATAAACCAGATGCTTCGCAGGGCACAGCTTTATACGACCGCAGAGGTTGAACCCTGATCGGTTGGTGCAAGTATGGACACAACATTCAAGCTGGATTCAGCTCTAAATTTGGATTGTGATTAAATAGTTGACACAGCATAGGTTTCTGACACAGAATGAATGTGGTCTAATGAACTTAAAATTTTTGTTTTGCCTTTGAGCAATTCACTATGCTGTTGAATATTAATCCTCTCAAAAAAATGTTTGAAGAAATTTTCTTTTTATTTATGAAATTTCAAATGAGAAAAATTGAACCCCCCCCTCCCATTTTTTTTCACATCCTCCTATCCTTTATTTCAAACTGATCTCAATTCAAATTTCTTATGGAGTTTGCAACAATAATTACTCATTTAAATACATCATAAAATATTAAAATAAAGTGCTTGTTATCACTGAATGGTAAAGATTGTTTTAATTTATCAGTTGGTAGTAAAAGTGAATATACTTTGTATATTGTATAAAACAATGATTTAAGTTGATTCAACTACCTATTCTGGACAAAGAAAGATAACTCCAATTGAAATTCTTGCTATTGCACAATATTGTGCAATTAGATATTTCTTGCTATTGCACAATACTGTGCAATTGAAAATACTTGCTATTGCAAAATACTGTGCATTTGAAGATTTCTTGCTATTGCGCAATACTGTGCAATTGAAAACTTCTTGCTATTGCACAATACTGTGCAATTGAAGATTTCTTGTTATTGCTGAGTACTGTGCAATTGAAAATTTCTTGCTATTGCACAATACTTGGTATAATAATTTTGATCCTGATTTGGACCAACTTGAAAACTGGGCCAATAATCAAAAATCTAAGTACATTTTTGGATTCAGCATATCAAAGAACCCCAGGGATTCAATTTTTGTCAAAATCAAACTAAGTTTAATTTTGGACCCTTTAGACCTTAATGAAGACCAATTTGAAAACAGGACCAAAAATATAAAATCTACATATGCAGTTAGATTCGGCATATCAAAGAACCCCAATGGTGTAAAAACCAAGAAAATGCCTATTTGGCCCCTAATTCATAAATTGTTAAGACCAAAACTCCCAAAATCAATACCAAACTTCCTTTTGTGGTCATAAACCTTGTGTTTTAATTTCATAGATTTCTATTAACTTATACTAAAGTTATGGTGCAAAAACCAAGAAAAATGCTTAATTGGAACCCTTGTTGGTCCCTAATTCCTAAACTGTTAGAACCAAAACTCCCAAAATCAATCCCAACCTTTCTTTTGTGGTCATAAACCTTGTGTCAAAATTTCATAAATTTCTATTTACTTAAACTAAAGTTACTGTGCGAAAAACAAGAAATTGCTTATTTGGGCCCTTTTTGGCCCCTAATTCCTAAAATGTTGGGGTAAAAACTCCCAAAATCAATACCAACCTGCCTTTTGTGGTCATAAACCTTGTGTTAAAATTTCATAGATTTCTATTCACTTTTACTAAAGTTAGAGTGCGAAAACTAAAAGTATTCGGACGACGACGACGCCAACGTGATAGCAATATACTACTAATTTTTTTCAAATTTTGCGGTCGTATAAAAAAACAATGAAACGAGCGTGTTAGTAAAAACAAATGATATGATTTATTATAATAACTGGTTAAACCTGTTTTCGTTTTTCTTCCCTAGCACTTCTCAAAGTATCTGTTCTTTCTTTCATGTCTTCTAGTCGACTATAATTATCCCTGGAAAAACCTTTCAGTTCTGCCTGTAACATAATAATTTATTAACATAAACATGGTTTACTGTGTAAAATATCATACTCTTATTTTCAATCTGAATGAAATATTCCTTCTTTTTTTTTTTACACTTGAATATAAATTTATTGCACTAATGGAAATATTCCTTCATGGAACACGTAAACCATAAAAATAATTCCAAATAAATAAGTTTCATCATGATCAATGAATGTTTGAACAATATAACAGTTCAATCAGGGCTTTAAACATATTTCAATGTAGTGCTAGTAAAATATCTGAAAGTAGCTTGGGAAATATAGTAGGTTCACTTGTACTTGTTATGCCTGGTGGTGTAGGGCAGGGCTGTAGATGTAAAGGAGAGACTTGACATTGCTCTGCTGTTTCTCTAGTGTAAATTCACTAATAAATTAAGTGACAATCCATATAAACTAATTGACCTTTGAAAAAAATTATTCCTAAAGGTTATCCATTTAATTTAAATGTAGTTAGACCTTTGAATAAAGTCTTGATTGTACAGGAATTTCATACAGGTGCATGTAGTTAAATAGATAAAAGACATGCATTATTGTGGATTCATTATTATTTGTTGGCTACCAATTTTCGTGGGTTTCATGGGTACAGGTGAACCACAATTTCAAATAATCAATGAATATCATATTTTCAATATGCTTTGTATAGAGATTGGCAAAACCATGAAATCAAATATCCACAAATATACAAGTTTTCAGCAATCCACGAAAATTGATACCCATAAAAATAAATGAATCTACAGTACTACACAATTATGTTAGAATAGCTGTGACTTACAACTAGTTGATATTTATTTTTAGTCCTTTTCTCAAGCCTGTGAATGATGTGTTTACAGTGTTTTTTGGTTTGTTGATTGATATTTATAGTAAAAACAAGGCCACATATTTTCTCAAATTTTGTCATCAAGGAGCCTTTCATATAGGAATAGGGTATTGCTCATGTTGAAGGCAATACAGTTTTCAGAATTTGTTCACATTTTTGTAATCCTACCACATTTCCTAATTTATCTAAAAAGGGGGCACCTGAAAAAAATTAATGGAGATAATATAAAACTGACCTCCCAACTGTTTCTTTCTTCTCTTAACATCTGTCCTAACTTTAACCTCCTTTTCTTTAACCTTTCTGTCTTCTCATCTTTGTCCTGTATAGCTTTGTATTTGTCCATGCTGAAAATTAATTTACTTTAATAATGTGTAGAATATAGATCATATCTGACCAATGTTAAGGTCAGAGACATCTTCAATGGAACTCAACGAATCATCATGGGCTGCTGCATCAATGTGCCAAATATCAACAACAAATCATCATGGGCTGCTGCATCAATGTGCCAAATATCAACAACAAATCATCATGGGCTGCTGCATCAATGTGCCAAATATCAACAACAAATCATCATGGGCTGCTGCATCAATGTGCCAAATATCAAAAACATATTTCAAAGGAAAAAACAATAATTTAAGAAATCAATGTAAAACTAGACAAGAAGATGCCCCTTCACTCAAATCTGAAATAATTGTATTATAATAACAAAGTTGGGACTTTCTTTGAGATATTACTGTGCCTGGGAGACACAAATGATGCAAAGATTTTAATAGTGTTATCTTAAAACATATGAAGAAGGAGTCATCCGGATATGCTGTGTGTCGTGATATTGTAATTATTATTTATTTATGTTAGCCTTATTTGTTTTGTGTGGCCTGATAGTTGTGTACAAAATAATCTTATAACTGTGCAGTTAAGAAATTACCAGAACAACCATAGATACTGATGGAATGATTGGAACTTTCAATTTGACTTAACATAACAATTCCAGAATGATTGAATCATCATGATGCATTGTTTAAACTCCTTACATTGTTCTAGAATCTTCTGTTCTACAGTTTTCTATAACTTTTCTTTCTACAGTGTTCTAGAGACTTCAGTGACAACTATATATATACAATGTATAGACACTAAAGTTAAACTTTCAGAAATAAACATAGACAAAGATATCGATAGACATGAATATTCTCAGTAGTTGAATTGACACTTTTATATTACAAACAACATCATACTAGATTGTGACCTTAGTATTGGACGTAACATTCTGATTGGATTCCAGAGAAGATTTTGGGATGAAGAAAAGATAAAATCTCCCAACAGAGCAAAAAGCAATTCCCAATCTATAATAGTCCTATTGAATGATTGCTAAGAATCTTTTATTCTGAACCTTGTGAGAGCCTTGTACAATAAAATGAATAACATAAGTTTGCTATAGTATGTAAGGTCTCTTTTTAAGTTCTATAGTGGCCTTGATTCAATATGTTACAGTATATTGTATAATCTTCTAATTATATATTTACCTTGACCTCATGCTTTGTTCAGAGCCCCAGTTTGATTGCTTTTTAGCTTCCATGTCAGATTTCTGAAAATAGTTAACAGCTGTACCCCATCTTTCCCTGAACTGGTCATTATGGTCTCTGTGTCGTACAATAGCTTGTTCATAAATATTCTTTCTTGTTGTCCAGTAGCGAGGAGTAGTCGGTAGTGCCATTATAAAAAATCAAATTATCTTACGGTACCTACAATATTTGAAAAACATTTGCTTCAGTTTATTGTATGATAAGAACACAAGTTTGGCTCAATTCTTCAATGTTTATGTATGATGAACTGAGCTGGTGATAAAACTGCCAAGGAAAATTTAGACTATTGTACCTGTGTCACAGTCAAGTTATTAGAATATAGACAATCAGAATGTAACAGTTCATAGAAAATGTTAAGACATATAATTTGTTTAGTGAATACACTTACCTTATTGCTTTTTGTTCGCAATGTTGGCACTAATGCCTTACAAATAAATTATAAAAAATCTTTTTGCTAATCATACATGTCAAAATCATGATCAGTTTAATGCTTACAGATAAGTTTAAAAATCTGTTTGAACCTCATGATTTTAGTTGCTTACACAGTAGTTACAGATACAGATACATGTACATGATGTATAAGTTTTAAACATCTTTTTGAACCTCATGATTTTAGTTGCTTACACAGTAGTTACAGATACAGATACATGTACATGATGTATAAGTTTTAAACATCTTTTTGATCCTCAGTTGCTTACAGATAAGTTTTTAAATCCTTTTTTGCTTTCCCCGTGATGTCAGTGTCCATCACTTTGATTTGCTAGACTGTCAAAAGTGATATCTTGTTGCACCGCTAGCTTCCAGTTGCTTTTGTCTTTGGCCATTTTCAAAATTTATATTGTCAATGAAACAACAATTTTTCTTTATAAAGAGGTTAAAGCATTGACTTTACAGTTGGTTGCATGGTATTTCATACAGACAATTTTTATTACTTCTGTTACTTGTTACTCGAGAGCGTACATCAAATCATCCTACCTTTTTATAGCCCAGCAACAAAGTTGTCTGTGTCATATAATTTTAGCCTTGTCCGTAATTCTGTCATTCCGCAACAAACCATTATAAATACAGAGTTTTTTTCTAAATGCCTTCAGATATTGGGTTGATATTTGGTATGTGAGTTAACCATGATGAGTTACAGATCAAGTTAAAGTTTCATCCTGCTCCACTATTATTTGTCGAAATTACCAGCTTTGGACTCTGATAAATTGTTGAAAATCACAGTAATACAGACTTTTTTCTAAATGCCGCCAGATGTTGGGCTGATTTTTGGTATGTGAGTTAACCGTCATGAGTTGTTGATTAAATTTAAGTAAGAATCTGATCGGCTTATTTTTGCTGAAATTACAGGCTTTTGAAATTCATAACTTATTGAAAATCACAGAACTTTATACACACTTTTTTTCAAAACGCCTAAGGCCCTTCAGATATTGGGCTGATTTTTGGTATGTGATTTAACCATGATAAGTTATAGATCAAGTTTAAGTTAACTTCCACTCCGCTGGTTTTTGTCAAAATTAAGGGGTTACAATGTACCACTGAAAATAGTTGAAAATCACAAATATACAGACTTTTTTTCTATACGCCTTCAAATTTTTAGTTGATTTTTGATATGTGAGACTACCATCCTGTTTGTGTCCACATGGGTTGTTGAAATTGTAGTTTTTCAATTTTTTGAGATGGGGCCATTCCTGATATTTTGACACATCTAGTTTGAAAAAAAATTTGCTTCTTCATTTGAACATGATGAAAGTTGTTTATCTCTGGGACTATTATATATATATGAAATTCAATGCATCATGTACATGTCCAACATGTCCAATCTTAACTTTGTTTAACTTATACATGTTATATATATCTTTTTGAATCATCATGATGAACTTTTTAATTTTTAAATTTACATGCACAATTTTGCTTTCTGTTTCTTTAACATGTTTAAGATATAAAAAAATCTTTTTTAATTTATAGTGCTAACTATTTAGTTGTTATTTTCTGACTAAAGGACTAATATTATTATGCAACTATCAGGGTTCTCGCTAAGGCGAGTCCATGAGTCCTGGACTCATCAAAATCTGTCTGGACTCACCATTTTCAAAACTGGTGAGTCCACAGATACATCAATATTGAAATATTTTGTATAAACTGAACACAGTTAAACACAAATATCATCATTTTATAGCAAAAGTTTAAAAAGTAATCTAAATTTAATGTCATTTCATTGCTCTGTTAGGCCATGGAAACTAAGATATTACATTATATTGCAACAGAATATATATTCTTCTTGGTGTTGGACTCACCATGGCCAAAAATGACGAGTCCCTGGACTCGCCTTCAAAAATCCTCAGCGAGAACCCTGAACTATATGTACAGTGTAGATATGATTTGATTTTTTTTTGTTTTTTAACGCCACTTTTTATCACCGCTTTTTTGGGGCAGCTGGATTACCAGAGAAAACCATGACCTTCAAAAGGAAAACTGACAATCCTAGTCAAATAAAATTGGAGTTGAGTGCCCCCGCTTGTTTGGGGTTAGAACTCAAAACCTCAGTATTGACAGCTGGCCAGTGATTACAGTATCCGGTCGTTATGTCCCCAAACCAATCAATCCCAAAGTCAGTCCATCCAACTTGGATCAGGCTGCATAATAAAATAGTTTATATTGACTTTGGAGGATTTGATGACAAATTTTAATTAGTATACATGTAAATGGAATTTGTAAAAGTATAGATTATTGGTGACATTAGTAAGTGAAGTATGAATATATTAGCAGAGGTCGAATTTAAGCTTTTTTGTGTACTGGCCAGCCGGACCAGTGGACTGAAAACTCTACTGGTCCGGCTCCAAATCTACTGGTCCTGAAAAAACGACATTAATTTGACAAACACTAATATAAATGACAGATGTTTAATTCTATTTTGATGCTTTCGTTTACATAAGTTAAATTCTGATCTACTATATGGACCATAATTTGGTATTCAGCCTTTGGTTTCTTTTTGTATCCTTTTTTATAAGTTCTAAAATTTTAACTTTTATTTTGTGGGTTGTGTTGGTGTTAGAATAGTATGAATGGAACAATTGAGTTTTTCGAGAAAAAATTAATACATTTTGATTCACCGTTTACGTGACATGAAACCAAACAGGAAACCAATCTTTATTTTCTTTATTTTGCACAATATAATTCAAAAGGCATAAATAAACACCATTACTAGTGTTACTTGCTTCATGTTAATATTTAAAATCTATTTTCAATGTAATATTAAATTTTTTTTTAAACCTGACAGGAAACCATAAGAAACCAAAAGCATTTTTTTAGTTTTATTTTATTGCAAAATCTGCTTAAAATAATCTGAACAGTATACTTTTTATTAAAATCCATCTTAAATGTTACAGTATTAAAAAACTCCTAAACATGTGCTTGTTTTGAAAACAATTAGTACAATTTATTCAGAATTTTCCATATTTTCTTCATTGATACAGGATACCATAATCGTTGTATCTTGATGTTTAAGCCAAAAAAATGTATTTATATTTGGTTTTGATATTCCAGTTATATACAATTTATTCCAAATTAATGGCAATGTAACATTCTTTAAATCCAGTAAAGAAAAAAACTTTTAACTTGGAATTAAATTAATGTGATACTTGTGACCTGTACACCATCTACATGGTTTCCACATTTTAACCTACTTTAGTGGGCTAAAATCAATAAAGTACTTCCTTTCAAGTCATGCATGGTAAAAGTTTACTTCTCCTTTGACAAGTTTATTGCGTTTCTGATAAGTGTTTGCAGAACATGAATAAAAAATATTAATTAAAAACTGTGACAAAGATTCCAACTTTGTACATTCCAAGTGTAACGGTATATTAACATGTATTTTTTATTAAATTATATTTATTCACCTAAAATATCCAGTAATATTTACTGCTGAAGTTAAATCAATCCAACGAGCATTGGTACAATGATAAGAGACGTAATTTCGATTGATTTTTCCAAGGACTCTTCACGTCATTATCGGGAAACGAAGTGTGTTCTAACGTCTGTCAAATATGAAATCGATTTTGTCAAGTCATTGGGCATTTATTTTCACACAGGATCGTATATAACATTATGCACATAGGAAAAATAACAGACCACCGGCGCAATCTCTTTGACAATTGTATTTTCCTCTTTTAAACAAGACGAAACAAGTCTACAGATTATGTTTGCTAACATCCCGTTGGAAACAAAAACAATGTTAAGACCTAGTATTTCGTACATCCGGCCGTAATGGCATTATCACATGTTAGTCACGTATGACTGGAAATGATTAGAACTTAAGGACAAAAACAATTTTAATAAATAACTGGACTTCTGTTTCGTGTGAAATGTAACGCATAACGATAACGTAATTTTCTTACTTAATTATTACGAAGATCAAAACAAGAATGTAAATCATCTCGGATTTACCTGTTTGAACATCTCGCGAGAGTTCATATTGGCATATTGTTTTTAAGAATTCTATTACAACAAAGCAGATTACATCATCTAAAAATTGCGTTACGAAATCGGACACAAAAATCACGCCACTGTTCTTACATCTGCTACATAAATACTTATAGTTCTCGGCATTTTCTTCTCACTATTCTTATTGGTCGATGTTCTTTGTTATTTGAAAGCAAAAGTTACGAATTTGCCGGTGACGATTATCTATAAATCAGTCAGTGTTATGCTCTTCGGAAGCAAAAAGTAACACGAGAAACGACACAAAAATACGGTTGTAGAATCTTTGAAATTCGTATATTTTAATTTTTTTTCTAGGGAAGAGTAGCATACACTTGTATGTTGATAAAAATAATGGCATCTTTAGATGTAGTTGCAACTTTTCTTACAGTAATTCACATTTTATCACTTTTCTATAGTTATAGGAAACGGAGCCCAATAGCAAATTATGGTCCATATACATTGTATAATGCAACCACTCACGATCTTTTTCCCATGATTTTTGGTATTTGCGTTTCCTTTTGTCACTTTCGTATACTTTATTTCGATCTTCCTTTTGATTTTCAGTTATCTTAATTTTTTTGTTCGGCGGTTTAACTCCTTCCAAAAATTTCAACAGTTTATCTTGTTGTGAAGGACGCTCACCCGAGATATTAATTTACTTGATCAATTGTAATACCCCCCAGTACTGTGTAATTGATTTCACAGGTAAATTGTTTTGTAAATAAACGGAGATTGCGATGCAATTAGTGATTTTTATCGACAAATTTCTACTGGTCCACCAGACCACCAGCTGACAAAATCAACTGGTCCGACGCAAATTTTTCTAGTCCTGGACTACCGGACTAGCACTAATTTCAACCCCTGTATTAGGGTACCAGTAAGGCAAAAAAAATATATGTCTGTTTAAGGTTACATACTTTAAAAAAATAGGATATATAGGTCCGTATTTTCATTTTATTTTATTTTTCATTTCATTTTTTGTGACATGATTTTGAGTTATGCGGTTGTGGCTTGTCATGGGAGTTTACTTTCCATTTAGAATTTAGAAGATTTTACCGCTCTAACTTCTTGTTGAAAAAGAAACAAGTAGTTGGTGATCGCAATACTGGTCCACAATACTGGTATAAAATTTTTGTACCAGTATTGTATTCCAGTATTGTGCTTTTTTTTTTAAATAAACAGTATAGGTAATTAATCTTTTATTAAAAGTGTCACATATATGCATAATGAAATAAGCATATGACATGACAATTTTATTAGGAACGATTGTGTTTAACTGATAATGCCATTGATGGTACACTGTGATTGTCATCAAATAAAGTTTCAAATCTTCTGATGTTTTTTTCTTAACCCTTCTGACTCAGCATTTTAACCAACTCTTTACTTTCTTCTATGTTTTCTTTCATTTCTCTCTTTCCAAGACTCAATATTATATTTTAGTGAATTTTATATTGACACTTATGCTGTAATAGCTTCTGTATCAAAAAAACTATCATCATCATTGGAATTGTCTATTTTTTCTTCTGATGTGATTTCTGCTATGTCCCCCTTCCTATATTGGCATTTAGGTATTCAGTCTCTGTGGACTTTCTCTTACACGTACTAAATTAAAAGCTTTTTCAGATAACACCTGTACAGCTCTCTTAATTACTGCCAGAGTGCTTGTCTAGTATTAGTATTTGTACCAGTATATATACATGTATCTGCTACTAATTGTATTGTCCATGGTTCTGAATCAACTGCTTCAACCCTTAACATTCATGTAGACAAACTACATGTATTGTTAATTTGATTTTTTTTAAAGAGTGATACCAACTTTTAAAGAATACATCTATCCGATATATCCGATGTATATATATAAAGAAAGAGAGGAATTTTAAAGTATGTGACTTGACTTTAAATCAACACAGAAACATTATAAATATATGATAACGGATTTGTAATATAATTGTGTGTTGGTAGGATCTCACTGTGTAAATAGTCTCAGCACTGCAACATATTTGGTGGACGCATCACTGTATATAAGAAAGATCACAAGTTATACATACTAGCGTATGGTTGCTCTACAAATGGGGTTAAACATACAGAGGTAAGGTAAGGATTATAACCAGGTTCCCCTATACAGCAACTAATTTTATAATTGATATCTTTTGTTGTGAGAGATTAATAAGAAAATAAAGACAACTGAAAGAAATGCATATATGATCTTAGTACAAAAAAAAATGTATACATGTATTAAATATCTGTCAAAATATTTAATGACCAGGCATACATGTAAATGCTGAATTTACAGTGTTTAATATAAGAGTGTAATAATTTGCTTGAATTTATTAAATATTTACTCAGATAATTAATAAGCGTTTCTTCTATTTTATCTATATCATGTATATTGAATTAAATAAAGTAAAGAAATATGATAAATTATTAGCAATTGTTTAAATAATAATGATGATATTAATTGAGTTAATTTCAATAATCCTTTGTTTATTTGTGCCAGCATATTAATGACTTTTTTAAAACAGGTTGTTAATTGATTTAACAATTATCCTCTATAATCTTTTTGAGTTCATTTAATCTCCCTTTGATCTTCAATAATGTCTAGTCAACAATAAAACTACAATACTGGTATATCAGTAATGTACCAGTATTGCTGGTTTTTTTTTAATAAAAAGTTACAATACTCATAACTGGTACAAAATTTTTATACCAGTATTGTGGTCAATACTGGTATACCAGCATTGCGATCACCAACTACAGGAGATCCGAAACATAGAAGATACCAATTTGGTGCGAACGTGTTACATGTACTATAACTAAGGTGTAAATGTGGTTTTGGAGCGAACGGACCCGATACCATCATACATGTGTAATCTTGTTCTCGGACTCGAATTCGTGGATTTTACATTTATTTCAATTGAGCATTTGAAACCATTAGCCCAATTTAATGACTACTGTACGGAGTTTCATGAATAAAAGTTCATAATTATTTGTTTAATCTTATTTCTTACTCAAAACTATGTCAGTGAAAGAAATCTGTAGCGAATGTCAACAGGAAATGTCTTTCTTGAAAAACAACATAAGCACGCATGCGTTAAGATAGTTAATATTCAATTCATATCGGGCGAGTTTTGTACCCGATTCCGGCTACTACGAGATCGATGAAATATAAAATCAATAAGGATCAATAAGCCAGTCATTAATTGATATGCTGAAACAGGTAATGTTTCCAAATTTATTATTTGAAACGAATAACTTAACTTTAATAGATTGGCAAATTTTTCCCCCCGTTTTTTTTTATAATGTTATGATCATTATAATATTATCATTTTAGTTTACAATTTTTCCGCGGAGGCTTTGTTTTTTCGATTTTTCGTTCAAGTTTTATTCTGATTTGAATTTTTCATTATTTTTTTATTTCATTTTTGCAAAGTTAAAAACATTGATTGCATGTTTACTTCAGTTGTTGATAGGTATCAAGGAGCACATCGTTAGTTGAAGCCCCGCCCCCTTCACGGAAGGGCTTCTCAGTGTAGTTGTGTTTTTTGTTATTTATCGCGCGGGAAGCCGTTGATTACTGGCACTATTATACTAAACGTGTCGTATACTTATCAGGGGTCCAAGATAATTTGTTCCAGTCTTTAATACCGGTAGTTGGACAAAAATAGGACAATTTGTAGTTTCTCTGTTACCGTTTGTATTTGACGGTTTGCATCTTTATTGGTGATGTTGGTTGATCATGGCTTGTATTTAAATTTACTGACTCTGCTGATGTTGCGATGGAATGGCAATCATTTTCATTTATAATTTTTCCGGAACATTATTAGCCTTGTTCTGACGATAACAGGCGTTCATATCCTCTTGAAAATGCACACTGAAGCTATTAATCTGTTTCTGTTTTCTCAAGCAACTGAGATTCATCATGACTGAGTACAATAGGACCGTCTGCATTCACTTTTCTTTGCACACACATATGGAATACTTGAATGTACTTTTAATCCCAATAATCCAAAGAGGCATACATTTTAACCTCTTACTATCTTACAAAAGAAAAGACAGTAAGAATGTGAAATGAAACAGGCACAAAAGACTAAGCAACGCGCTTTTTTTATTCTGAGTGAAATGTTTTGATAGCCTCCAATTTTAATGTACAAAGGTTTTAAGCTCCTCAAATGTACTTGTTTCAGGCAAGGCCGTTAAACTACCCCCCCCCCCCCCCCCCCTTTTCCCCCTTGCCACTATGACCTTTTGCACATTATTCTGAGTTAATCTACTTTTCTCTAGATCTAGATATGAATAATCAGTACAACTAATGTCATTTGATTCCATCTCTTAGGCCTGCGAATAAAGTTATTTCGCAAAAAGAAAAAGAAAAATAAAAAAAAAAAAAATTATAAATAACATTTAAGAATAGGTGTCGAAAATGAACAAGACGAAAACGAAGGGAAAAATAATAAATGGAATTTTCCAGTTACATCCCTATCCATATTTTACTTTTTTTTTAAATGTAACATTCATGAGAGGGAATATGAGGGGTCCTGATCCCGAAATCCCGGGCTTTAAAACACCTGATGCCGAAATCCCGGGCTTAAAAACACGAAATTCCGAGGTCCCGAAATTCTATTTTTGTTACCTACGAATCTATTTATTTGAAATTGAAATTGACAATTTTATAGCCATTTTCCCGCACTGTATAATGATGAATTCGGATAACAATGTGATATGTCGGTGCCGATGAACATGAAAAAGCTCAACCTTTAATAATTTTGAATATGCAGAAGAATAGATGAATTTTAAAGCAGCACTTTTTAAAATTTCAGTAAGCTATTTTAGGGGAAAGTAATAAGGGGACAACCATTTGATATTCGTCCGGAGGGGGAGAGGAGGATTTTGAAATTATAACTGACAGCCTTGATAATAAGAAAATAAATGGTTTGTTCTGGGGTAGTTTGATAATAAATAACCTGACTTACGTTGTATTGAAAATGACTATGATAACTCGGCGCCTTTTCAACCATTTTATAATAAATGCTATTCTTAAGTTTAAATGAAATGGCACCAGATTCTTCCAAAATCCGTCATGTTTCTTAATTTCTTTTCGGGAAAAACTTTCCAAATCTTGTAATAATACAATGTATAAATATTAATGTACTTGAAATGTCTGAACATGAGTTTCATTTAACTTGGAAGTATATTGTCTCATGGAATATATTTATCTTCCTTTTATTACAGGGCAGTAACTTACACTAGGCAAGCGCCCAGCCTCATGTATAGGAAATTTCGAAAAAAACAAAAGCTTGTCTTCTTATGATCAATTTTCTTTTCTGTTCATCCTCTGACGCGTTCGAAAACCCCTTTTTTCCATGTTTCTTTTAAAGTTATTTATAGTTTTCAGTGGTATTTGTCTATTTTTTGTTGTTTTGTGTTTTATCTGTTTCCGAGTTTTTCTTTTGTTCATTGATTGCCCTTCTTTATTCTCTTAGTGCTGCAATTCCATTTGTAATTTAGTCATTTTTTTTAAACTTGAGTTTTCTTTTATTCAACGATTTTTTATCTAATTTTACAAACTTTAAATTTAATCCCAGTTTATATGAACTACACCAAGTTGTAATTGAAATGTGTTAGCGGGACGACATCAAAAGATCAATGTAGGATAAAAAAACAAAAAACTGAAATAAAATAGTTTGGGGTGGGGGTTAAACTTCTGCAAGTTTTGAATATAAAAAAAATCGATTTTTATATATATCCCTATTGGTAAATCGATTTTTCCCACATTAAGTTAAGAGGGGTGGGGGGGGGGGGGGGGGGGGGGGGGTCAGTGAAAAAACTATGTGAATTAAGTTTTTTATCCTCCATTGAACTTTTGATGTCTTCTTTTATATCTTGAAACTTACTGAGCTGATATTGTTATATCAGAGACATATAATACATGTAATTGTATTATATGTCTCTGGTTATATCAATGATAATCAGACACCTCTGTACAGCTATAATACAGAAAAGTGTCAAACTTTTTAGAAAAGCTTTTAGTTGTAATAATTTCCATTCAGTAATTGGTTATCTCCCATATGAGAAACTCTTCAAACATGGCTTCGATGAAATTATTTTCGGTTTGTCGATCTGGTAAATTTTGTTATTTCAAGTCATTCTTTTTCCGCTTGAAAATATTGCACATGAATAATGACACCCCTACAATTGTTTCTTGCAGAATTTATTTTTCACATAGATCTTGGAGTTTCTCATAACAGAAAACACTACTTATAGGCACTACCTTGAAGTTCACCTTCATATATATAAGTTTATATATATATGCAAAGTTTGTGTGTCGAATACTTTCATTGGTTTTGTGTTTAATAATTTTGTAATTGAGTTTTAGTAAGTGCATAGTTATAAACATGATAAATACATTTTTTTCATTGTTTCTGTATATATACATAAATGGTCTTGACAACGTTTTTTTTTTTGTGTTGAATAATCTTGGCCATGTTTTGGTTAGTTTGTTGTTATAAATATTTTGTAAATTCTGTATGTGTTAAACAAAATGCTACAATGATTATGTCATGTATGTAGCACTTTCAGTAGATTGGGGTGCTCATTTTTGCCACAGTTTTCCATGTTTTCTGCACTTTTATGTTCATGATCAGGTCTTTATGTTTTTGAAGTAAACTGATATTTCTATATATGAAGATATTACATCAAAAAGCAAATTATTCTTAGCTTAAAAATGTGTTTCTTTGAAAAAAAAATCATCTGAACAATTAGATTAAAGGCTATTTGAAATTTCTGATGTTTTGTCAAAGGGGACACGTACATATTCTCCGTTTTTACACATCTATGTAAAACCAAATACCTATAGCTTTAAACAATATTTATCAAATCAATTTCATTATATATGAATAGTAGACATTTCAAAGATGTGAAGAACTGATTTAGGGCAACCAGTCAAAGAATTACTACGAAATTTTGCAATCATGTTTTATGTTTAGGAAATTGATAAAAAATCGTTATTTTCTTTTTCTGTCCTTTACAGTAGGTGCCGAAATTTTTGTCTAAGTTTAAATAACAATCATATTTGTTTTTAAAATATAATTAACTGGCATATTTCTTCCATTTCAGCCATTCTTTGGAGTTTTTACACATCAAAATCATAAAACCATTGAAAACCATGAAAACAGGGATTATAGGTGCCCCATCCTATCTGTTTAGCAATATTTCAATGGGTTTAATTTAAAGTCTTTCATTTTTGGGGGTTCTAACCTTTATTATACTATTTTGGATATATTTTTAATTGGTCTGCATTGATGTCATGGATGTTATAAAAGGGTAAAAAATTATACTTTCTTACTTCATTTTGTACTTTGTTTGAATTTAATTTTTATAAAAAACTGAATTATTGTGGCTGTGTAATATGCTGAATCTTTTTGTGCATTTAGATTTTTTAATTTTCGGGTCCTGATTTCAAATTAGTCCATATTAAGGTTTGAAGGGTCAAACTTTGATTGATTTCAAATAAAAGTTAATTTTTGGTGTATTTGCTGAAGATAACCATGATGTAAGATTTTGGATATCAGACCATGTAAACATGGTAAATTAAAGGTCCAATTTTGAATTTCTTTGACCACATTTGTTTTATTTCAGAAACCTAAGTATTTATTGTTAAAAATTTGATCACACCAGGGATCTCCATGACCTGTTTAATGATGGCGCCCCGCCATCATTCAAATATCTTCCGCCATCGTCAAATGACCCGCACCATCGTTAAATTGTCATGCGCCATCGTTCAAATTTGTTTTCTTTTTTATAGCCCGATGCCATATTTTTAAGCAAATTATAATCAAATGCATGTAATTGCAGAACCCTTAGGCTTTTTGTATTATAATCCAAATACAGTTCTAACGCCTGAGGGATATCGGGATTAATATCGCTAATCACTTGTACCTGAGGTTGTACAGGTAGATCGACAAACCTGACAGGAGAACACTAGACTGTTGATTTATCAAATTATTCAAATTAGTTTCAGCAAATGCTAATGATAATTTAGATTAAATAAATAAATTTATAATCCAGTTACAAAGAAAACAGTTCAACAAGTCGAACACGTGCTTTTAGTTTTACATTGACTTACGCAATCAGCATCCCCCTTTTTTAAGAAGTACAAAATAAAACGTAAAACATTAACTTTATTTCATCGCAAATAACTCGAGTACTACTGTAAAGATAATATAGAATTACTTTAAAAGTTAAAAAGTAAAAACGTAAATATTTACTGTGAAGAAATATCGTATAGTAATTCCGAATTCATTTCGTAGTTTACAATCAAATTGATACATCGGTGTTTCCCGTTTACATTTAGACTCGAAAGATGCATGTTGCATAGCATCAATTTGCTAGATAAAGTCATTAAAAACCTTTTCATTTGTCAACGTTTGCCCTACAAATCTCTTCTACCTTTTACATAACCCGTACGAATCGTTTTGTTGTTGCTGCAAATCAGCAATACTGTTAATGGGTTCATGACTTCTGAATTTGACAGTGTCCGTGAAAAATGACCTCCACATGATTTTTAACCACCATAACAATTACCAAAAATAGAAAGAAAACGACATAGGGACCTTCATGATAGCTTTTGGTCATTCTCAACTAAGGGGGTACCATGAAGGCTTGGCATTTATATGGTTTCAAAAGGCAATTAATGAAAATATTGATACTTCTATAATGAAAATTCAAATAAACATAATTTAAATAAGCAATGTATCAGCATGTTCACCATTCCTTACATGGAGGGATGAAATACTTTTCATCACGCTACACTGTACGGTGTAGACACGGTTTGTGATGGTGAAAGTTCCTCCATGGTTCAATTTCCATCCATGGAGATCCTTGCACACTCCAAATTCAGACAGTATTAAGCTTGTATATTCCCCAACTGTTCAGGGTTTGACCTCAGCTGTTATATCAGGCTGTGCTCAGTGAAGCATATGATTTCACATTGATTTCTTGAAACAGAAAAAAAGTTTCTGTACATGCATGCAAGTGTATAATTTCAAGCAATTCTTACTTTCAGCACAAAATGTAATCAGGAAGAGCTTACATCCAACAAATGTAATAAACAACCAGTCAAGAGCTATCTCAGCAGGATATAGTAAGTATCAGTTTAGTTAAATGGTGACAGTCAGCTGCAGTCCAATATAAAAACAAGCATATGGGTAAAATTACTATGACTCTCTAAACCAGAGACATAATGACATAGAATTTAACAACTGTAGATCATGTTACGGCCTTTAACAATAAGCTAAAACTATATTGCTGAAAAAGCCCTGAAATAAATGACAAATGTAAAACAGTTCAAATGAGAAATCCAATGCCCTATAATTTATGTAGAAAACAAGGGATGAAAAACAAAAATGATATATAACAAGTCAACAAACATCAACCACTATATTACAGGCTGCTGACTAACCTGGGATAGGGGTGTAACAGTACTATACATGTATAAGAAAAAACTAGAGATCAGTTGAATAAGGTTTAACTCAATAGATCCATTTAAAGCAGAAAGATATCTAACAAAAACACAGACCAGACACTATATATCAGTATATACATCTGCACAACAAAAAAGACAATAAATACAGATCTGACAGTACTGGCAGTTACCATGGTTACTGACAGCTAGTCCAAACCCAATAAGAATGTTATTTTAAAAATGTATATTTAAGTAATAATAAGAAAAAAAGGAAGTTCAATGAAAATTCAGAACAAAAATTCTGTTATTATATATATAACACATCAAAATATATTGCATAAAACATGTAACTTGTATAAGGCCAAAATAAATAATACATGTGTTTCCGCTAACATCATGAACATGATGAAAAAAAGAAATAGGGTAGGTACATATGTAGGTAGGCAATATAATTTTATAGCTGAATACTACTAGGAAATCAGTCAGACTTAAACAGTGCTTGTTCCAAAATGGCATAAAAATCTTAGGGTAGGCTCTCAAATTTAGGTCAGGTATGTAGGGTTAGCCGAAATCATGTAATATTTTTTTTGTTGCCTTATTGTATGTTTGCAAAAATATTAATTCAATTGAAAGTCATCCCAATCTTCCTTGATTGGAATACACCTTATACAGATGTAAAGTTGTAAAGATGTAGGGAAACAGAAGAAGCATATTAGTTTTAGGGTCAATAGTTAAAAGAACAAGTTCACTGGCAATGTTACCTAAAAATAGATTTTTTAAAACATTTGACATTTCAAGCTTTTACTTTAATATTTTTATTTAAGTTGGCATCAGGATGTTATCCCACTATGTATTTTTAGTCACATATTCAGGTGGAAAAATAACAATAAAAGAAGATGAACATTTTTCCCTTGTCATGCTTGTCAGGAATTTGCACCCTTGAAATTATTTTTGTTTTCGTAATAAATAAACAGTTTATAGAGTGTCATTTGTTTGAGCCAGTTATGTACTTTTAATTAATATAATGCTTTTTCCAATAAAAAAAAAACCATTAATGATGATAAGAAGTGTTGGTGTTAGCTACATGTTACTTTTCTCAGCAATGGTCAGTGACATCTGCAAGAAATTATTGTTATGATTTTTTTTGAGAAAGATATAAATATATATAAGTCTTATAACTTGGGAACTCCAGTGACGGTGTGAAGGTTTTTTTTATTAATCATGTTAATGTTAAAAATCATAAGTGTTAAGTTTACTTTTTTCCAGAGGATGTAAGTGAGAAAATACCAACGCCTGATGATGGCATGGCAGAAATTAGTAGTTATAACCTGAGGGAATTCTTTATGTCAGATCTGATAGGTGGTGAGTTTATAGTAGTCTAATTATAACCTGAGGGAATTCTTTATGTCAGATCTGATAGGTGGTGAATATGCAGTAGTCTAATTATAACCTGAACGAATTCTTTATGTCAAATCTGATAGGTGGTGAGTATGCAGTAGTCTAATTATAACCTGAAGGAATTCTTTATGTCAGATCTGGTAGGTGGTGAGTTTATAGTAGTCTAATTATAACCTGAGGGAATTCTTTATGTCAGATCTGATAGGTGGTGAGTATGCAGTACTCTAATTATAACCTGAGGGAATTCTTTATGTCTGATCTGATAGGTAGTCTTATTATAACCTTAGGGAATTCTTTATGTCAGATCTGATAGGTGGTGAGTTTATAGTAGTCTTATTATAACCCGAGGGAATTCTTTATGTCAGATCTGATAGGTGGTGAGTTTATAGTAGTCTTATTAACCTGAGGGAATTCTTTATGTCAGATCTGATAGGTGGTGAGTTTATAGTAGTCTTATTATAACCTGAGGGAATTCTTTATGTCAGATCTGATAGTTGGTGAGTAAACATAGAAGTGGTAAGTTAATGATAATTGGTATGCAGTTGTATAAGCATTTGCATAGCTTATTTCCATGGAGATTATTTGGCCCGCCCCACTCAGTCATGGTTTATTGACTTTGAATCTTATGCTTAGTTTTCATGTAATTGTTTGTGATTAGGTTGATTTATTGGGAACCACTAGTAGTAGGTCAATGGTATTCTGTATGCAGTTGTATTACCATTTGCACATTTCATTTCCATGGATATTATTTGACCCGCCCCCTCAGTTATGATCAATTGACTTTGAAATTTTGCATAGTTTACATACATAGTTTGTGTTTAAATTTGTTTTTAAACAAGAATGTGTCCCTAATATATGGATGCCCCATCCGCACTATCATTTTCTATGTTCATTGGACCGTGAAAATGGGATAAAAT
Organism: Mytilus trossulus; assembly: GCF_036588685.1. Lineage (NCBI taxonomy): Eukaryota > Metazoa > Mollusca > Bivalvia > Mytilida > Mytilidae > Mytilus > Mytilus trossulus. The sequence goes on along the minus strand of NC_086380.1, from coordinate 47,542,436 downwards.
CTCTATTTTGGCATTAAAATTAGAAAAATCATATCATAGGGAATATGTTTGCTAAGTTTCAAGTTGTTCAGACTTTACCTTCATCAAAAACTACCTCGACCAAAAACTTTAACAAAACTTTAATCTGAAATGGGACAGACAGACGGACAAACAGATGAACTAACAGACGGACGCACAGACCAGAAAATATTATGACCATAAATGGAGTATAAAAAGAAACTTCTTATGATATATCAATGGTATTTGTTATGCGAAACTTTGTATTAGCATTTGCACATCTCATTTCCAAGTCATTTTTTATTGACTTTGAATATTTGCAAAACTTACATGTTAAAGTGTTTGCTCTTTAAATTTCAACATTTGCATTATTGGGATTACTAAAAAGCAAGACATATCTCTGTGATAACATTTTATTTTAGTTTTTGCTTAATGTATGATCAACTATATTAGATGATGGAAACTTAAACTATCAAACATTTTCATCAAGACAAGATCCACAAATCAGTCTACTGGCTGAAATTGTCAGTTCACTCTTCATTAGTGTTATTGCTCTCTAATGACTGTTTTCAGTGTTTTCAGTCAAGTTTTTATTCATTTGTTATTTGAGTTCTTGCTCATAAATGACAATTTTTTATGCCCCACCTACAAAAGTAGAGGGGCAGTATGTTATCTGGTATGTGCGTCTGTTAGTCCAGTCGTCTGTTCGTCTGTTTGTCCCACTTCAGGTTAAAGTTTTTGGTCAAGGTAGTTTTTGATGAAGTTGAAGTCCAATTAACTAAATGATGTGTACAGATATTTCTGAGACTGAATAAACTGTTTTGTCAGGTCTAACTGTTGTTTTAACATATCATGGAGTGCTAACATGGCTGGACTGTACGCTGTCATAGCTGAAATACAAGTTGTCTAAATGTATAGATTGTCACTGCACTAACAACATACCTGATGACTTAATACAAATGTATCAGGAAGACTTGAAAAGTTTGACAGACTATCTCCAGAGGTGAAGCATTGTAATTAAGTCCCTTTAATACTTTTCTCTGATTGTTTTGTGATCATGACAGCTGTCAATCATTCGCGTATTGTATCATTACTATTACCTGATCAAAATGACAAAAAAAAACCTAAACATTGACAAACCTGAAAGACAAACATATTTGATTGATCTGCTCCAAAACTTTAACCCAAATTAAAGTTTTCACAGTTTATATGTGCCTTTGTGCACAGACATGACAATTAAAGGGAACAATAGTGCCTTAGCGAAGATTATTCCAATATTTCCAAATATAGTATATATTATACCTTCTAAAGCGTCTGGACTAATTAAATTAAAGTATTGGCCCCAATTTCATGGTCCACTGAACATATACAATGAGTGTGAGTGGGGCATCGGTGTACTATGGACACATTTTGTTACCAATATTTTACCAAGAAATAATTGATTAGAATTTAACTTAATTATCTATCTGACAACACTGGATTTTATTCTAATGAAGGAAGGTTGGATGATTCATATTAGTACTAGGGCCTTTTTCTCTTTTTAGGAGTGAGCTTGGCAGTATCTGGTGTTCTTCGGGAACCAGCGACTATAAATTATCCTTTTGAAAAAGGGCCATTAAGTCCAAGATTCAGAGGTGAACATGCTTTAAGAAGATATCCTTCAGGAGAAGAGAGATGCATAGCCTGCAAATTATGTGAAGCAATATGTCCTGCACAGGTAAAAGTTATCTTGTGAAAGTTTGTCAGTGATGTTATTTTGCTTATAATTGTCTTTAAACTCTCAAGGTCACTTTGCACTTTCAGTTTTCTCCCCTGTTTTTGGAAAGTTTGCTATAGCTTGCTCTTGCCTACTTTCCATAGCCATCGGCCTCAAACTTATGGTGACAGATTATCGCCATTTATTCTGATCCGAGATAATTTAGTACTAGTGTTTGAATTCTGATTCTTGGAAGGTTCTTTTAAAATTTTGAGTAACTTCTCATTTGACTGAAAAGATTACAGCTTTAATAAAAAAAAAATTGAATGTTCACTGATGATTCAGATGAATTTAACTTCATTTTGAAAATGAGTATCTCAAACACTACTTCGCTGATCAGCCATACGCTGAAGAGAAAATCACAAGAAATCTATGCCAGATTGCGTCAGTTTCATTCATGAAAATTTCATGAATGAACATTTTCCGCTCTACTTTTACCTGTTTACTATATGTACTTAAACGTGGTAAAAGCCTGAGAGTATCGAAAAAATCGGGAATGAGGTGCAAGCCGTCAAATAATTGACAAGTTAGAATGATTTTTTATAACAAAACACAGGTGATAGAATATAAAATACTTGATAATTATATACATGTCTAATGTCTCAGTATGGATGAGTACCGGCTTTCATAAAAAAGAATAATAATTTTAAAATGCATTGTTTTTGTCTAAACATCGATCGAAACTTCATAGGTTTTGATGCCAAAAATCAGTTGAAAACTTTTTTTAAATACATTCCAATGTGGATATAAGGGCCTTCACTTGTTCAGCATGCTCAAGTGGAGAAAACTGACAGCAGAAAAAACATTGACCAACGTCAATTCTTCTTCAGTCTTCTTCCAATAATTTACATCATACCACCTCTGGTGTATTATCGCAAATTCGTATCATATAGCATCCATATTAAAAGCAACCAGGTCAGCATCTACTTCTTGAATACCATAGCTCAGGGTATTAAGACAAGTGCTGTAGAAATGATTAAGGTTCTTGAAATTATGATGATGTGTACCCTTTGGCTTAAATGGCTGCATTTCACCTCAAAATTTATATAGATTACAGACAAACATGTGCATAGCATGCCTTTTTTAGCTCACCTGGCATAGCCATGTGAGCTTATGCCATCACTTGGCGTCTGTCGTTGTTGTCTGTCATTGTCGTAAACTATTTCAAGAATCTTCTCCTCTGAAACTACTAGGCCAAATACTTCCAAACTTTAACTGAATGTTCCTTAGGGTATTTAGTTTATAAATTGTATCCTAAGTTTTGATCTATCAACAAACATGGTCGCCATTGCTAAAAATAGAACATAGGGGTCAAATGCAGTTTTTGGCTTATAACTCAAAAACCAAAGCATTTAGAGCAAATCTGAAATGGGGTATAATTGTTTATCAGGTCAAGATCTATCTGCCCTGAAATTTTCAGATGAATCAGACAACCTATTGTTGGGTTGCTGCCCCTAAATTGGTAATTTTAAGGAAATTTTACTGTTTTTGGTTATTATCTTGAATATTATTATAGATGGAGATAAACTGTAAACAGCAATAATGTTCAGCAAAGTAAGATTTACAAATAAGTCGACATGACCAAAATGGTCAGTTGACCCCTTTAGGAGTTATTGCCCTTAATAGTCAATTTTTAACCATTTTTCATAAATCTTAAATTTAAATAACTTTTACAAAAATCTTCTCCTCTGAAACTACTGGGCCAAATTTTACCAAACATAGCCAGAATCATTATTAGGCTATCTAGTTTAAAAATTGTGTTTTGTGACCTGGAAAACCAACCAAGATGGCTGCTACAGCTAAAAATAGAACATAGGGGTAAAATGCAGTTTTTGGCTTATAACTCAAAAACCAAAGCATTTAGAGAAAATCTGACATGGGGTAAAAGTTTTCATTTGGTCAAGATCTATCTGCCCTGAAATTTTAAGATGAATCTGACAACTCGTTGTTAGGTTGCTGCCCCTAAATTGGTAATTTTAAGGAAATTTTACTGTTTTTGGTTATTATCTTGAATATTACTAGAAAACACCCGCGAAATCGCAGGCATATACAGCTTGTGAACTGTTGTAGGATGATTTTTGTAAAAGATATTATGTATGGAGAATAACATAAAAGGTATCTCCCTTTTTCCAAAGTCCGATATTTGTTTCCTTTCTGTAAAATTCGATTATATTCGTGTTTCTGGCCTACGACCACAATTCTTCTCATTTGCAACAATGCTTCTTTTGGTAAAAGTCAAATCAAATTAAAAATTTGCACCGTTTCAAACATGAAATAAATGTAACTGCTTATATATACCCTTATTAGTCTAAAAAATATGCTTCTATGACAATCCATCAGTACTTTTTTTTTGGAGAGCCTTATTAACATGCCAATGGTAGGATTTGAATCATGTATAAATGACTAATACCGACTAAGGCTAATTTAAGGGGTTTTCCATCAGAGGGGTTCTGATCCCGAAATCCCGGGGCTTAAAACCATGAAATCCCGTTATGCAGAATTTAAAGAAATTAATATCCCGAAATCGAAAAATATATTCCTGGATCTCGTAATGATCAATCCCCAAATCCCGAGCTTAAAAACACCCGATCCCGACGCCCCGAAAAAGGTCCTGCCTCCCTCTTATCTCTACCTTACTTTCATTTTTGCCAAATCACTATTTTCCCTTTTAACAATAAATTTTTATGCCCCAATTATGGGCATTATGTTTTCTAGTCTGTGCATCCGTGTGTTTGTTTTCGTATGTTCGTCTCGTCCGTCTGTCCCACTTCAGGTAAAAGTTTTTGGTCGAGGTAGTTTTAGATGAAGTTGAGCATGTTTTATTTATTTTAATATATATATGCAAGTGGTATGACCCCTTAAATATTAAACATTTCAAAGAAAACAGTAAACAGAATCAGGGACTTTCTATACTAACATAGAAATTCCCTGACAGAATACAGAAAGTCTCTATTAAAGTAGTATAATCGTAGTTTACATGTAGATAAACGCGAAAAATATTTGTCCTCTCTAAGGAGGTATAATAGATGTGATTTTTGCGATCTAAACACCATGATATGGAGAACGCTCTACGATTGGTTGTACTTGTGTCACATGTTTTCCTTTTTTTTTTAATATAAATACAAATGGTATGACCCCTTAAATAGTAAACATTTAAAAAAAAACAGTAGACAGAATACAGAGAGTCTTTAAATATTAAAGTAATATAATCGTAGTTTACATGTAGGTTAACGCGAAAAATAATAGTTGTGGTTCTTGCGATCTAAACACCATGATATGGATAACGCTCTAATTGGCTTCTCTATTTTTCATTTTTAGCTCACCTGGCCCACAGGGCCAAGTGATCATTTTCTCATCACTTTGCGTCCAGCGTCGTCCGTCGTCGTCGTCCTGCGTCCGGCGTTAACTTTTACAAAAATCTTCTCCTCTAAAACTACTAGGCCAAATTAAACCAAACTTGGCCACAATCATCATTGGGGTATCTAGTTTAAAAAGTGTGTCCGGTGACCCGGTCAACCAACCAAGATGACCGCCATGGCTAAAAATAGAACATAGGGGGTAAAATTCAGTTTTTGGCTTATAACTCAAAAACCAAAGCATTTAGAGCAATTCTGACAAGGGGTAAAATTGTTTATCAGGTCAAGATCTATCTGCCCTGAAAATTTCAGACAAATTGATTGTCAATTTTTAACAATTTTTATAAAATTTGTAAATTTTTACTAACATTTTCAACTGAAACTATTGGGCCAATCATTATAGATGGGGATATATGTACGCAGCAAGAATGTTCAGTAAAGTTAGATCTACAAACACATCACCATCACCAAAACACAATTTTGTCACAAATCCATCTGTGTCCTTTGTTGAATATTCACATATACCAAGGTGAGCGACACAGGCTCTTTAGAGCCTCTAGTTGTTATCTATCATACAATTTGTTGTATGTGTGCATGTTTCAAACAGGAAGTCTTATCTATGACTAAAAGTCAGTCTGAAGACGGCATCATATCCGGACTCCTTTTTTGTCGTTTTTCTCCCAAAATGACTCAATCTGAATAATCATAAGAATAGATGACAAATGCGACAATGCATGTTACCTATATGACACAGAGGCATGATGATTGATTTATTGTGGAAGGAAGAGAAGGGACACCAAAAATGAGGTCTTCTCGTTTAGTATAATAGATTATAGATAGAGATAAACTGTAAACAGCAATAATGTACAGCAATTTAAGACTCAAAAATAAGTCAAAATGACCAAAATGGTCAATTGACCCCTAAGAAATTATTGTCCTATATAATCAATTTTTAACAATTTTCATAAAATTTGTAAATTTTTACTAACATTTTACACTGAAACTACACGAACAAGTTCATTATAGATAGAGATAATTGTAAGCAGCAAGAATGTTCAGTAAAGTAAGATGTACAAACACATCACAATCACTTAAACACAATTTTGTCATTAACTGTCTGCTTCCTTTGTTTAATTCACATATACCAAGGTGAGCGACACAGGCTCTTTAGAGCCTCAAGGTTTTTGTTCCTACCAAAAAATTTATATTTGTATTTCCTGCTCAAAACTTTTTTAACAGAGTTCTCAGGGTTTATCTTTCCTGTATAAGGTCAAGTCCGCTATATCACGTGAGCACTTGACATGAATGAACACTTGCATTTGGAGTTTCAAAGCATTTGTTTGAAATCGATGTTGAAAGCTTTGAAATCTCGATTTAACTAACGTTACTCTGTGTCTTTATACTTGAGGAGCAGGGTTCATTCAATAAAAGTTCCTCCAATACTAAATTATCAACGTGTGTATAAAATATTTTGTAAACAGACTTTGTATCCTATGTAGGGATGGCCTTTGGTGGTCCGTAGATTAGGATGATTATGTTAACAATGCCTTCGACCAGCATTGATATATTCTGATTTATATCTAACATGAACCAAGGGTCTGTAAAGGGGAGAATATTTGGCAGTAAAATCATCAAGTTTTTCCATACAGATCATTTATAAATGCGATGTTAAATATGTGACAACTGAGTTTCAAGTCTTGAAGCATTTTTATTGGATTGTAAACACAGGCACACACTAAAATTTAAACACTCTAGGGTGGTGGCCTTCTGCTGTTGTTTTTTCTATGGTTGGTTGTTGGCTCTTTGACACATTCCCCTTTTCCATTCTCAATTTTATTTTAAACAAACATCTTCAGAACGGATGAAGTTAAGATACTGTTGGCAGTTCATTAAAAATTACATTTTTTATACCCCCGCTTATAAAAAAAAGGGGGGGGGGTATACTGTTTAACCTCTGTCTGTCCTTCTGTCAGTCCGTCAGTCAGTCCGTCCGTCCGTCCCATGAATATTTTTCGTCGCATTTTTCTTTGGAACTACAATACAAGGATTTCTGAAATTTGGTTTCAGGGTTTATCTAAGTCAGCTATACCATGTGATGCGTTTTCAGATTGATCACTTGACAACTTCCTGTTTACCGAACACTTGTATGATTTTACACATGATAGCCAAGTTGAAAATTTTCGTCACATTTTTCTCAGGAACTACAATACAAGGGTTTCTGAAATTTGGTTTCAGGATTTATTTCAGTCTGCTATACTGTGTGATGCGTTTTCAGATTCACCACTCAACAACTTCCTGTTTACCAAATACTTGCATATTTTTACACTATTAATATTATCCACTTGCGGCGGGGTATCATCAGTGAGCAGTATCTCGCAGTTTCACTTGTTATTAATATATAAGGTCTTTGCATTGGAAATAAACATATTTATTCTAAAACCCGTTTTTGACATGATGAAGGTACTGAACCCCTAATGGGAGGGACTGTACTTGATTTTCATATGATGAAGACATAATTTTCAATTAGTTTAATTAAGGTCCGGAGCTTGCATGTCAGTTACTGCTAGTAGTCCTTTATTAATTTATGTAACATATCATTTTTCTTAGTTTCTTCTGTAAACTATTCCAACATCAGACTTTGACTTCTTTTAAACTGAGTTTAACTATGCCTATTGCTCTATGTTTTTTTGTTTATTCTTCATTGGATAGAGATTATGGGGGAAGGGGGAGATCTCACAAATAGGTAAAAGACGATGTGGTATGAGCACCAATGAGACAACTGTCCATCCAAATCACAAAACATGCTGCATTTTAGTGCCTATTTCTAGTCTTGAGCCTTAAGCTTTTGTTAGTCTTGTATTTGTTTTTCATTTTTGTTTATTTACGTGTTTTGTAGTTTAGTATGACATCCATTTTTGCTGAACTTGTACAAATTATTGTTTAGTGGCCAGCTGAGGCTCTGGATGGTTGATTTTCTTGTGTTCAAAACCAATTCGGCTGTACTATGGTTGAGTTATTGTCTCTTTGGCACATACCATTTTCCATTCTCAATTTTAGAATGAAATGTATAAGAAAGTACTAAACAATGTGTATAAGGCTTAGGGGAGAATATATATTTTGCTATTTAATTTCAGATACTTTGTTGTCAGATTTATAGTATGTAGTTTTATATTTGTTGTCAGATTTATAGTATGAAGTTTCATATTGGTTTGTTTAAACTAATGAATTTTTGTTCTAGTTGTCCTACCTTTGATAATGCTACTTTGAATCAAATTGACTCAAAACGCCACAGTAAAACCAAACTTTGAAGTAGTCAAAGCTTGATTTTAAAGAATAAAGGAAATAAATGTATTACTATCGTACTTAAAGCTTGGCCCACTTCAAACTTATGTTTAACTTTTGCAATCGAGTTTTTCAAGCTACATCAAACAGCCATTGGTAAAGGGTAATTTGCAACAGTAAAACCAAGTTTATGTATAATGGCCAGGCTATACCGAAATTAGTAAGAAATAAATTGATTTTTTATTTTCACTAGGCAATAACAATTGAAGCAGAGCCAAGAGCAGACGGCAGCAGACGTACAACAAGATATGACATTGATATGACCAAATGTATTTACTGTGGTTTTTGTCAAGAAGCATGTCCTGTTGATGCTATTGTTGAGGTATGGGAATATCTTTACTTTATATGTTGCATCTCAATGCAGATTTATCTATAACTGCCACCTCAGTCATGGTTCAATAACTGTAAAGGTTAACCATTTACTTGCTATACAATTGTAATCAAGAGGCATATCTTTGTGTCAATAAGCAATAATTTCCATCTTGCATTCTGATTGATTTTTTTTGTTTTTTTTTCACTTACTGTTATACATGCCATTTCTTTTATTCCCTAGGGTCCTAACTTTGAATACTCAACTGAAACTAGAGAAGAACTACTGTACAACAAAGAAAAGTTACTGGAGAATGGTGACAAGTGGGAGGCAGAAATAGCTTCTAATCTGCAGGCAGATCATCTGTATAGATAAACTGTAATTTCACTGTAGATCTAATATCTTAACAGATGTTTTAAATTGCCTCAATATGCTCTGACATTGTGATAAAAGTTGTATTTATGAACTGAAAAATAAACAGTTATATTAGTTAAAGGCCATTTTCATATATGCATTGTAAAAATAACTCAAAATTATTACTTAGTAATAATCTGAGGTAGTTAATGCACATCTCAGCTCTGCATCAACTAGATTGTAGCACAGTAAGAACAAAGAGATTTTGCCTATTACATGTGTTAAGGAATTGTGTTGATGCCCACAATGGTCAAAATCTTAGAAATTTTGTTATAATTTGCTTCAAAGCAAGTTGATTTTTTGGAAAATGACGCAGTCATTGTTCCATAACTGCCGACCTGAACTTCATTACATTTCTCTGCCTACCGCGCTTGGTTTCGTATTTCCTATTTTCCATACAAACTGGAATCTGCTTGTGTTATCATTATGCATCATTGTGTAGTATTAAATCAGCCAGGACCCAGTTTACACTGGTTTTTGCTTGTATTCCACTACACTCGAACAAAGTGTTGTGTTTTGACGGGAACCAGTTTTAGAATTTGTAAACTACAAAACGTAATCGGTTATTGTTCATTCCGTTTTGGTGTTTCATACCGACTTATATGGTTTGAATAAGCTTAAGACCCTTCAAACATTAATGTGATAGGTATATTAAAGATTGTTTTACAAAAGGATTGAACTGTTTTACTTTCAAAGTCGTACTATAGGGATATCTGTCATATACGGATTTCCACTCTCACCGGTTAATTTCTTCTTTTACACGTGCTTTGGAAACTTCCTGTTTAATCGCAAGTTTTAAAATTGTTTTTGAGTGAATTAAACTTATTTTAACAATCATGAAGCGTTCCAGAATCATTTTAAAGCAGTTTCTTCTTCTCTTTGATGATGGAAAATAGGTTTTCTCAAGAAAATACCGCAAACGATCGCAGAGGAATTGAAACGTACAAGTCAAGTCGGCACCTGGTTAAATTGGCACACAGGAGTTTGAAATCCTATCAATAACGGGGTAAAAATATACCAAAGTCGACTATCATAGTAGAGCTTTATTGGCATCTAGTCAAATCGGCACCTATTCGACGTCAATTCGGCATCCAATAATATTTGTTATAATATTTTCTATTCAATTAATTAATTACTGTTACCAAGTACATAGTGAATATGTTGTTGTGTATTTTGGTAAACCACGAAACGAAAGTGAATATGTAGTGCATAAAGGTAAACAACGAAGCCCTTACCAAAGCTGTTGTTTTAACAATTAGACAATTTGTGTAATTGTAAAAACAAGTCAATTATTAAAATAAAATTGAAAACTATGAGTCCCTTTCAATAAATCAAACTTTCATGCCAAATAATTAGCAAATTTAAGGTGTTTGTTTTTCAGTAAAGTTTAAACAGCATTAAACCAACAATCCTGTAAAATGCTCAACTGGTTAAAATAATTTTATTTAACTTTATTTGAAAAGCACTTTACGCCCATATGGACCAATGGCTTAAAACATTATACATAATATACAGTTTACATAAAACAATGAAAATAAACAATGGACACACTTTGAACTATAATTTGTCTTTTTTTTTAAATCAATATATATATATATATATATAAGAGATTCAAATTATATCAAGGACTCCCTGCCCTCAGTCTTAGTGACTTTTTTAAAAAGGAGCCTAATTTGCAAGTGTCCTGTTTTGTTTCAGGATTGAGAATATGTTTTAATTTATCTATATCATTTAAGTTATTATATTTATTTTCATTTAAAAATTCTTTTCTTAATTGTTCATTTATTTTACATTTAAAAAAGAAATGAAACTCATCATCTAGTACATCACAATGTGTACATAGTCTTAAATCTCTGGGAATTTTCCTGTATCTTCCAGTTTCTATTAATAAGCAGTGGTCACTTATTCGAAATTTAGAAATTAGTTGTCTATATTCAAAGCTTTGAGAAAGTAGGTATGGTTCAAAGTTATAGCTTTTCTTTATTTTTTTAAAAAGTTGGAGTTTGCTATTCTCTTGTAAATTTAATATTTTATCATTATATAAATTTTCATAGGAGTTTTCTAGATTTTGTTTGTATATTAGCCTATTATTTTTATCCTTATTTTGGTTAACAATTTCTAAATCATTTTGACTTCTGACATGATTTACATAGGAGTACCAAGAATAAATACCTGCATTATGTAAAGTTTTTGCCAAATTTAGTGTCTCTTTTAGTAAGGGACTAGTTTCTTCCCTTAATAGTCTATCATGAAAAAGAAGAGTTTGTCTTTTTATAAAGCAATCAATAGGGTAGCTGCCTAATTCAGATCGAGCAGCTATATTGCAAGAGCATTTTTTTACTCCTAAAGTTAACTTATTAAATTTATTTAGTACTTTATCAGGTGGACTTTTGTCAATGAAATTTAGAGTATCTACTTTTTTGTTATTTTTATCTCCTTTAATTGAAGCTTTATAAAAGGATGAGTATGCATCCATATACCATATTTCACTGTTATAAGTTAATATTGGTCTGACGAGAGAGTTAAATATATGGTTTGACAAATTTACAGGAGTCTGATGAATCGAATTACAATATGTTTTTATAGAATACATTACTTTCATAGATTTTTTGGCTATGCAGAAAAATACACAATATCTCATGTATTAGTCCAAATAATAATGACGTCTGGCAAGGCTATTTTATTATTTTTCTGGGACGCCTTCCTACGACGTTCGTAGGAAGGCGTCCCAGAAAAATAATAACAGCCTTGCGGTCAGAGGAAGGTGTTCCAGAATAAAATTAAAAAAGCCTTGCCAGGCGTAATAATTATTTGGACTACTCATATATATATATATATATATATCATTAAAAATACACCAAAAAAGTCATTAGTTGAGAAAAATAAATATATACAAAATGTTCATGAACACCCAAAAATGTGAAAGTTAGTATTTAACTCTTTTTGCTCAAATACTGAAAACAATTCTGGCAACCCCTTTCTTATTTTTACCCTATTGCTTAAAATACTGTTAAAAATATATATTTAACATGGGTGACGAATTGACTATATCAGGTGTCGATTTTAACCAGGTGCTGATTTGTCCAGGTGCCAATTTAACTAGGTGCCAGTTTGACTAGAATTCTTTGACAAATGTTTGAAACTATCTGAGTTTCATTAGACCTTTGATAGCAGTAACAAAAAGATTATTTACTTAATATTTTGTGGGAGAAGGGGGTTCAGACTGTATGGTATCAGGTCTGTTTGTGCCCAATACATTTTCGCACCCTACACGTTCGCACATTCACACTCCACTCATTCGCGCCCAATTATAATTCAAATTCAAGTTGAATAATTGGAAAATCATGGTTGTTGTTTTAATTTGCTTTGGTGTAAATACTGAATGTATTTATAGCTTGGTATGAGTAAAACATTGAAGATTTTAAAGGAAAAAACACAAAAGATAATTGTTTTTAACAGCTTGGTCCCATTGATCTGAAACAACGAAACAATAAAACATAGAAACCAAAATATAGCAATCCACTAATATAACCAAAACATGATAAAATTTATTCAACACGCAGAAACAAACATAGTCAGAATCTCACTTCATTTTGAAACAAGTCAATGAAACAAGTTATAGCAATACACTAACCAAAACATGATTAAGAGTTATTCAACACAAAATAAAACGTTGACAAAATACCACTTTATTTAGAAAGGATTATTATTATTTTTAGCAATACCTTATCCAAAACATGATTAAGATTTATTCAACACCAAAAAAAAATTGCTGTCTCACTTTATTTTGAGACAATGACAACAATTATACTTATAAGAAAACACTTGCTTACAGAGTTATTAAACACAAAACCAATTAAGATTGGGTGCGAACATGTAGGGTGTGAAAGTGAAACGGGTGAAAATGAGTGGGCGCAAACGTGAATGGAAGCGAACGGACCCAGATTCAGACTATGTACCAGTGAGAAATATACAAGCCTTTCTACGGTATTTATTTGTACAATTCAGCTAGTCTTGACCTATTCATTTGTCTTAAAAAACCAGCCAGTTGTCACCTTCACTTCACACACACACACATATACGAATATCAATTATATGCTCAAGATACATGTTGCATTGTTAAACTAATTACGGTATGTGAAAATCAAGACTTGCATAAAAACTATCCCAATATTAGAGACAGTGGCGTCATTTTTCTTCAGAGCTTTCAGCTCTTTGATTGCTCTTTAGTCTGTACAGCTCTGGAGATCCTACTTCCCTTGAACTAGCATTGGAGTTGAAGGGTCATCCCAACGGTGCAGATTTCAAGATATATATATGGATTTGATTGATGGATTACTGTTTTTAAACCATGACACTTTGGAAATATTAGGACAATATGCAATCAAGGGGGATTAAATCTAATGAAATAAGTTTTCTTTTAAAGTTGACAAGTTGAAAAACAATGATACAACATATGCTCTGAGTAAGATTTTGAACTGACATAAGGGATTTATAAAGTACTTGACATGTTGCTTAGACACATGAACATGTCTATTGTTTAACACTATATGTTGTCTGTAGGTGTGCTGTTGTGATTTTGTCGATTGATTGCTGTCTTATTAGCATACAACCCACATCTCCTACAGTTTCAGTTTTGATTTTATTGTTGAGTCTGGGAGCTCAACATAGGGATAGTGATCTGATGGTGGTGGTGTTAAATAGCCTCTTAAAAGCTTAATATATCTGACACTTATTCTTTCATACTTTGTATATAGATGCCTTATATTATGAAATTTCCGTCTGTCATAAGATTTTTAGTATTCTTAATTTCTCTCGTATTATGAGTATTAAATTGGATAACTATATTTTATTTTTTTTGCGTACCTTGCAAGGTCGTTAAGTCCTTTAGAAAGTTTTCACTTGACCTCAACCTCATTTCGTGGATCAGTGAACAAGGTTAAGTTATTGTGGTTAAGTCGATACCTCAGATACTATAAGCTACAGGTCTACCATATTAGGTGTATGAAATGATTGTAAGATGTACCTGTTCAACTGGCAGGTGTCATTGACCTTTACCTCAGTTTTATGCCCCACCTACGATAGAAGAAGTCCATTATGTTTTCTGGTCTGTGCGTCCACTTGTATGTTCGTTCATCTGTGAGTCTGTTCGTCCCCCTTCAGGTTAAAGTTTTTGGTCAAGGTAGATTTGGAAGAAGTTGACGTCCAATCAACTTGCAACTTGGTACACATGTTCTTTCCAATTTTAAAGCCAAGTTAGACTTTAAATCCCAATTTCACGGTCCACTGAACATAGAAAATGATAGTGCAAGTTTCAGGTTAAAGTTTTTTGTCAAGGTAGTTTTTGATGAAGTTGAAGTCCAATCAACTTGAAACTTAGTACACATGTTCCCTATGATACCATATTTCTAATTTTAGTGCCAAATTTTTACCTCAATTTTACGGTCCAATGAACATAGAAAATGAAAATGTGAGTGGGGCATCTGTTTACTTTGGATACAATCTTGTATGGTTCTTTGGTTATAGTGTTAACTTTAGTTTTTATGTTTTGGACCTTTGTTCTAATACTGTAATCTGTATGCAATGGGTCAACTATATTTGGTCTATGAAAATATTTAAGATGTGCATGTCAGTCTGGCATATTTTATTTGGCATTGACCCATTTATGGTTCATTGTTAGATGATAAATTTTAGGTTTTTTTTGTCTGTTTTTATAAATCTATTAGCAATAGGTCAGGTATATTTGGTGCATTGAATGATTGTAAGGTGTATATGTTTGTCTAGCAATTATCAACTATTAACCATTACCTCTTTTTCATGGTTTAATTTGTTTCTTAGATACTATATGCAAACGGTCAACTATATTGAAAGCATGTAATAATTATAAGGTGTACATGTCTCTCTGGCAGGGTTCATCGGAAATTGGCCTCATTTTCATGCTTCATTTATCAATGGTAAGTTTTCCTGGTTAGGTTTGTTTCTTTGAAGTGCACTTTTAAGCACCACGATTTGGCTATTTCATGGTGTACAGTTTTTATTGGTAGAGAAAGCGGGAGTTCAGGTAGAAATCCACCGACCTTTGATATGAAATCCTAGTTGAATAAGATTGGAGTCAAGTTCACCCGCAAAAACGGGTTTCAGCTTACAACCTCAGTGTAGACTGTCTAGTGATTACAGTAGTAGAACTACTAATATAAAAAAGAAGATGTGGTATGATTGCCAATGAGACAACTATCCACAAGAGACCAAAATGACAGACATTAACAACTATTGGTCACCATACGACCTTCAACAATGAGCCAAGCCCATACCGCATAGTCAGCTTGGTTCAGAGGCTCCTACATGTATATGGACAATGACAAATCCGCTACATAGTAACAGCACCTCAAAAGAAAAATTCAATTCATGTTTGGTTTCAATCCATTTAGCTGTTTGCTGGAAGGAGACATTTAAAATTGAGAATTGAAATGGGGAATGTGTTAAAGAGACAACAACCTGACCAGAGCAGACAACAGCTGAAGGCCACCAATTGGTCTTCAAGGTACGGAGAAACTCCCACACCCAGAGTCGTCCTTCAGCTGACCCCTAAATAAATATGTAATGTATACTAGTAGAGTGATGATGGACGTTATACATTTTTATATATTTCCCATTTATGGTGGTCCTTTGTTAAACTTAATCCCCCGTTGGCAGCAATCTTGAATGGTTGATGGATTTTCTACAAAGCATCACCACTTGGTCAGCACACCATAAAGAACATTCAAAGGGCCATATCTCAGTTATCAAAGGTACCAGGATTATAATTTAGTAAGCCAGACGGGTGTTTCGTCTACATAAGACTCATCAGTGACGCTCATATCAAAATATTTATAAAGCCAAACACGTACAAAGTTGAGGAGCATTGAGGATCCAAAATTACAAAAAGTTTTTCCAAATACAGCTTAGGTAATCAATGCCTGGGATAAGAAAATCCTTAGTTTTTCGGTAAATTCAAAGTTTTGTAAACAGGAAATTTATAAAAATGACCACATTATTGATATTCATTGAAGTGTTGACTACTGGGCTGACAATACCCTCGGGGATGAAACGTCCACAGCAGTGGCATCGACCTTGTGGTGTAAGTAGTTATCAAAGGTACCAGGATTAGTACGCCAGACACGCGTTTCGTCTATATACCTTAAATTACCGGTAAGTCTCTCTCTGGGGGCCACCTTGAATGATGGATCGGCTTCAAAGTAACAACACTTGGTCAGTACCTCATAAGGAACATTCTTGTCATGTTTAATTTCATTTCATTTAGAGGTTCTCGTAGAAAAAGAATGTATTTCCAATGGGTTTTATCACTCATATGTTAAAGTAAGTCTCTCTCTGGCGGCCATCTTGAATGACGGATCAGCTTCAAAATAACTACAATTGGTCAGCACCTCATAATGAACATTCGTGCCATGTTTGGTTTCATTCAATTCAGTGGTTCTCTACAGAAAACGTTTGTATGTATTGCCCATGTTAATTACTTTTATAACTTAGCTGTATTTGGCAAAACTCAAAGTTTAGGACTTTTGGTCATATTCGTACTTTATTTGGACTTTTTAACTTTTTTTGGTTTTGAGCTTCATTGATGGGTCTTGTAGACGAAACGGTGCAAAATTCAATTTTCAATCCTGGTATCTATGATGAGTTTATTTACAACCAGTGGGTCAATGCTACTGGTGGTGGAGTTCTTGGTAATATATGGTCATATCATAAATCTACTGTTTACAAAATTTTGAATTTTTGAAATTCTAAGGCTTTTCTTCCTTAGGAATAAATTACCTTAGCTGTATTTGGCAAAACTTTAAGGACTTATGGTCCCCAATGCTCTTCATCTTCGTACTTTATTTGGCCTTTTTAACTTTTGGGGTTTCGAGCCTCATTGACGCGTCTTTTGTAAACGAAACGCTTGTCTGGCGCAAATATAAATTTTCAATCCTGGAATCTATGATGAGTTTGTTTAAATGGCAATAGGTGGTCAACTCCACAGTTAATTAGAAGGAATCTAGACTAAAAATACACACGAAACAAAGCCACACATTCTCCAGTCCATGCCTTGTAAGTTGTTTATTTTACTTTTTATAATTATAAGAAACTTTTTACATTGTTATAAATCAAATATGAGAGTTTCAGTTAAATCAGTGAACATTTAACATGCCCCTTTTAAACTGAAATTTAAGTTTTCAATATTTCGTCAGCTGATCTGGTAGATAAATATGAAAATAATAAATATGAAAATAGCATCATCGGATGTTATGCAGCAAAATAAAAAAAATCCTGACATTTTCGAAAAAAAACCACGGCAGGTTTAAAAAATCACATATGGCCTTGATAACATGTAACAATACATAAGAAAGATGCGATCACCGGTTGAATAGTCATTTAGCATAATATAAACAGAAAAAAACAGTGCTCACTTATTATTCAAAAGTCAAACAGATAAGATGACCCATCATATTTATCACACACTAAAAGTTGTCGTCGAAACTTGCTTATGTAAAGAGCTTGAGGTTTGTTGATTCCGTCCCTGTCACTAAGAATAACACGACTGCTTCTTCCATCAGGGGCAATAAGTACCACGTTGTTTGATGCTCTTCCAGCAACATAAACGAACCCATTTGTATCTGTAGCTATTCCAAACGGCTCGCGTAATTGCACATTTCGATAAGTCCAGATTTCAGACCCCTTCATGTTCATGCAAATGACTGTATTCTGTCCGGTAACGGTACAATAAATTTTGTCCATATACCATGTTAGATAACGCAAGCGATCGCCCGGAAATCGAACCCGGGAAATTATTTTACCCGCTACATCAATGAGAAGAAATATACCGCTATTAACAAGTCTTACTAGCATCTTGCCATCTTTATGGTCAATTCCAAAGCATTCACCATTTACGTTTATCTTCTTCATTATTTTCCCTGTAGGAAATTCAGTTAAAATTATCATCTTTGATGTTCGTGCTGACACAGCAATCTTATCGTCTGCAATACATGTAATATCGAACGGACCATTACCCGTGTAATCAGCAACAATGCGACTTTCGCTGCCATCACTGTTACATGTAAGTAAACGTTCATGTTTCCAATCTAAAAATAACAGTTTCCCATGATCTAATATTTCACAACTAGAGATGTCAAATCCTTTGCTATTCTTCAATTTTATTTTCTGCTGAAGCCTCATCTTAATTTGTTCAATTCCTGTAACTTTTGGCAACACAATTTGCGATTGTATCCTCTTTCCTAAAATGAGGCTTAAATTTCTTGGACTTGTCTGAACGAGTACGTCACCAAACACTGAAACCTTATCTGTAAAAGAAGACAAAATTTCCGAGTAGCTTAAATGAATATCTGAGTTGTAAAAATTTTCGTCTTCTTGCAAAATAACCAATGTTTTTCCTTCTTCGTTAACCTTTTTTTCTAAATCTCTCATTCCAATAAAATTTTGAAGGTTACTCGCAGCTTCTTTCATCAAACTTATTTCTTCTTGAATAGCATTGGCTTTAATTTTTCTTTCATTCAATTTATCGATAAGGTTTTCAATTAGAACTTTCGATGAATCATGTTTTCGACTTAAGTCTTCCAAAACGGTTCCTTCAATTTTATCTAAATGATCGTTTATTATTTCGCGCATATGTGTTATTGTTTGAATATGTTTTGTTTTTTGCACCTCTAGTTTTGATAAATTTTCCTCTCTTTCTTTTGTCAATTTAACAATGTTATCAACAATATCTGACAGATTTCTTTCTATTCCATGCAGATGGTTTGACGATTTGACATCCTTGACGACATCATGAAGAGGTTTTAATTCCAAACACGAAGAATGAACATCTTTAGTACAATCAACACAACATGGTAGGGCGTGTGATGTACAGTAGAATTCATGCTCAAGTTTATGAATATCGCATCTGTGTTTTACAGAAGCAACATATGACGGGAAATGATGATAATCCTCGATCTGAATTACATGGTGATTAGCAGTTGATCTGGAGGCGCCATGGTGTTCATGACAATCTGTACAAAGCCCATCCTCACAGTGAGGGCACCATTTAGCGGCAGGTTTTGAAAAAGATCGACGCTGACAGACGTCACAAGAAACTGATCGAACGGTACTGGAACTCTTCTCCATTATCCTAGAATCAGAAAAAAATGTTGTCAGTGACAGTATGTGAAAAACGAATAACAGACTGAGAGACATAAAGAGTTCAGAAAGTCGGATTTCAATTAACATCAAAATAGCACAATCTAATCCACAACATATTGAGACAGTCGTTTTATGGAAACATATTTCTGGTGAACATCGGAACATTAGAAATCTAACCGACAGAAGAGAAGAAATATAAGATTCCATAAGCAAACTCATACCTGTAAATATTTACTATTTTTTGGGGCGCGATCGAACATTAACTGGTTTCCATGGTAACAAGCTAAGAAATTGCTCTTCTTTCTTTATCCTTTTCACAACAATTTAAACTGCAATTAGTCAATTTTTTTTAAATATCAAAACACTGATGTTGATAGTTTCAGATGAGTGCCATAGGTTTCTTTATAGAATTTTACCATAATATAGATTAAGAAAACATGAAATACTCCCGTGAAATGAAACAATTGTGCATTCTTTAAATGATCCGATATAGATCATATATTATTTTAAATAATGCATCGATAATTTAAATGTGTCGCATTTTATCGAACTTAATGTAAATGAAAACATAATTAAAGTGCATATATTTTTTTTATTTGATTTTTACAACTAGTTTGTGTAGTATATTGTAAGTTAACCTTCTTTCTGTTTTTGCACCAAGACAATAGTAAGACTTTAGCTTACCTAAACAGATCTCTGGAAACAAATCACATCCGTATTGTTCGTGCGCTAATGGAGATGTAAAATATATGCACAAAAGTGCATACATAAATAAAAAAACATCTGGGATTTTGTCTTATATCGCATTAAACTTGATTGTTTCATTCCTTTCTGAAATTTACGTATACTAATGACAAATGGTTCTGTGTTGACATAGGGACCGAAATAGGATCCTTAGTATGAGGGTCTGTCATTCTGTAAACATTTAATTTTCACCCCTTTTTTCTTTAATCTTCAAAAAACTAATCCCTTTTTTCTCTAATCTTGAAAAAATTAGACCACGCATTTCTCTAATCTTCATTTTTTTGCCCGTTATTCTCTAATTTTCATTTTCAAGGGCATTATTCTTTAATCATTTAACCCCATCTTAACCCTCAAGTAGAGCAAGTAAATCAATAGGTTACGACATTGTTTTTAAGGCTAGGGTTCAATTACAGTAAAAGATACTTATAACAAATGAAATACTACTCAATTGTGTAAACAACTACAATAACGAAGTACATATATATATATATATATATATCTGAAGTTTCTATTTAACATGTGCGAATTTAAAAAATCTCGCTATATAAAGTGTATAAGTCATTTACTTAAACCATGACCATATAAACAATAACCATAAACCGAGAATCCCGACGAAGTGCTTATACATGTACCTCAGTAATTAAAACATAAGATATATTGTATTACCCACAATGGCCATACTATATAGAGAATACAAGTACAAGCAAAAATAATTTTGTTAAGCATAGAAACATATGATTTACATAAAAACAATTTCCAAACAATTAGACCTAAAAAAAACCATGATAAATTGTAATATATATACAAAAGTATTCATAAACAAGAAGAAGATGTGGTATGATTGACAATAAGACGACTCTTCACAAGATACCAATGGTACAGAAATTAACAGCTATTAGTCACCGTACGACTTTACATTTGTCATTTCGGGGTCTTTTATAGCTAGTTATACTGTATGGGCTTTGTTCACTTTTGAAGGTCGTACAGTGATTAATAGTTATTAATTTCTATACAAAATAAGGATAACTATAATTATAATGATCAGCTGATAAATGTTCTTTCTTTTGCGCACGGAGAAGGGGATTGTATACTAGTTACGACGTAAGAAGCATATCCGATATCTTCTGTGAAATGGTTATTCCATAACGGTCAACCAACTCTTGATTGCGTGTGTAAAATTTACGAAGGGATTTCTACTGCACTATTTGGGAATCATGATAGGAAATACAAGCGCGGGAATATTGTTTCAATGGGGAGATATATACTCCGTATGCAGGCGCTGCTGGAATGTTGCTACATAGAAATGAAATGTTCACAATTCGGAAGCTGAAATAATTTCGTTTGTTGTAAAAGTTTTGTTTTCAGCCAACCCTCATTGTCAATTTCTAGATGTAAGCCAAGATATTATGAAGACTTAACTGCATCTGTAGTATTCTTTATCTCTAGTTCGATGGGATATATGCTTTCAACATAGTCATTAAATTTTAAATTATTTAGTGAGAGAACATCATCTATATAACGGAAAGTAAATTTAAGTTAAAGGATACTGCTAACTTCTTTTATTTCATCCTAAGAAGTTCCTGTATGAAGTCAGCTTTCAGTGAATTTTTTGTTTAAATCAGTGTGATCCTTTACAAAGTAGGATTTATACCTCCCTAAAACAAGATACTTGTATCATGTGTATCTACGTTGGCCATTCTGTTTTTACGAAACAAAACAATTTGTCTTTTAGTTTGGAATGGGGAATACTTGTGTAAAGTGTAGTCAAATGTTTTAATACTGTTGCAAGATGAAAGCGTCTAAGATATATATAATATATATAGAGTTGATTTTTTTATTCGTTGTTTTAACTTGTTTACATGCTCTACGCGGCTTACATTTGACCTTGTTATTTTAGTATTATAGATATATTGTATCATTGCTGCCTGCGAAGTATTCATGCATTATGGTGTTCCTATCCTGATATGCATGTAGTATTTGCCACAATTAAACACTAATCCATCAAGATGCCGATATTTTTCTGTTATAATACATTATCAACCGTACATAATATGTATTAAAAGTCTTATAATTCGAAATAGAGTTACCTCTCTTTATCCGAACATTGATATGTTGAAAATTAAAATTCGCAGATAATATATTTAAGTCGGCGTTTTCTATGTTAGACCGCTCAGTAAATTTGTCCTGGAATATGCAGACCTTATTATATACTTTGTTATAAGAATATGATATTAATACTGTTAAAACTTGAATAGTCTAAGATAAGGATTTTTTAACAGTTCTAACTAAAAAAGTCTTTCAAAATACATAAACAAAACAACAAAGAAATAATAATAATAAAAAACTCACAGCGCTATGCTATATGGAACGAATAATCTTACTTTATCGTGCAGAAAGAAGTGATTGAGAACAAAGAGAGGCGAAAGATACCACTGGGATATTCAAACTCATATCAAAATCAAATTCACAATGCCGTGGCCAAAAAAAGAGGAAAGACTACCAAAAGAAAAACAGTACACATAGCACAACATAGAAAACTTAAAACTTAGCAACACGAAACCCACAAAAATAAAGGGGTGATATCAGGTTCTTTATTATGGTAAGCAGATCCTCCTCAACACGTAACAACAGTTCGTGTAACTCATATAAGTACCACCCGTCTTCAGAAAAAAGATTTAATATTGCACATTTTTTTTTAACAAAAACAAATACCTTTGATGACTTTCGAACGTTCATGACTAGGATTGTAAGGATTTCATGGTTATAGTATTAAATGATCGAGTTCCTACATTTGTAACAAGGCTTTTTTTAAATAATGTGCTAGGATAGTTGACAGGTATTTTTGTCATATAGCTATTCAACGGTTTCGGTACTTATACATCCTCGGGTTTTAAATGTTTGGTTTTGAGCGTTCCTGATAGAGGTAACTCCAGAAAAGCGCTTCGGACGCATGAAATTATCTAACGTTTTGTTTCCAATTTTTTAACCATTATTTAACCGGATTGGATCCCCAATAAATAAATAGTTGATGATCATGTATATTAAATTACAAACTTGTGTTCATATCACTTGGTAAAGCTAACAATGTGCCAAATGATTTCCAAGGATAACAGTAAAATTAAGAATATGCACAAAAATCTAATCTATATAAATTTTATTTTCCAGCATTTTATTCTTTTTATAATATAAAAAAGAAGATGTGGTATGATTGCCAATGAAACAACTGTCCACAAGAGACCAAAATGACACATACATTAACAACTATAGGTCACCTTACGGCCTTCAACAATGAACAAAGCCCATACCGAATAGTCAGCTATAAATCGCCCCGATAAGACAAAGTAAAACAATTCAAACGAGAAAACTAACGGCCTTATTTATATAAAAAAATGAACGAAAAACAAATATGTAACACATAAACAAACGACAACCACTGAATTGCAGGCTCCTGACTTGGGACAGGCACATACATAAATAATGTGGCGGGGTTAAATACGTTAGCGGGATCCAAACCCTCCGCATAACCTAGGACAGTGGTATATACGTTGACCTTTTAATCTAAAAGAACAAGAGTTTTGTTCATATCAAGGGTAACCTTTTAGCAAAGCTGGCGAAGGTTTGACAATCATGCCCTATTTTCCAGTTTCAGTATTTTTGGCACCATGACCCTTTCATTTGGCTTACTGATCATTTATGAAATGCAAATAGTATAGTGGGATCTTCATTATTCATTATTATTTTGTAATAATTTAAAGTTATGATTTTAATATCATACTCCATCAGCTGGTTGGGTAAAATTTTTGTTCTGTGTTACACCCCAGGGTACCGCAATATTTTTGTATAAATCTAAAGAGTGATGTCTGAAGAATATTTTAAGAGGTGTTATATATACTTTTGAAAAAGTGTCCAAAAAAGGCTAAAAGGGGACTTATTTAAGAGTATATTAAACATTTTGTTTTACATATATATACAGAAATATGAAAAAATAACCATTGAAAGTATTCGGTATTATTTTTTTTAATTAAATTGATCAAATCATATCTTATTAAAACGGAGTATATAATATAATTTCAAATCGCAGAGGACCAAGGAAAAGGGGGGGGGGGGGGTAATTTCCAAAATACATGATTTTGAATGACAAAAAAGCATACGTACTAGTTTTTTCTTTATAAACAGGTATATTTTTTTAAACATAGAACATCAAGGCTATTGAAAAACATTCAATGGTAAGAAACAAACCTAAACATAGAATCAAAGATAAACACAAACATAAGTAACCAGATATGCACGATTCTGTTACGTATTTATACATCACATGTACATTCATGAAATAAGTCACATATTATTAAAAAAATAATAAAAGAACTGTCAGGGTTTCTAGATCTATATGAAATTTTTGTTAACAGCAGAATCACCACATTTTAAGGTCACGAAGAGGGTCAATCTATAGAATCATTATCAGTTTCGTCACCTGCATCAACTAAATCCAACCAGTAAATGACAGTGAATGCTTTTAGCATTGCAAGCAATTCTGAATCTTTGTTCATCGATGTTATTAATTTCGTAGCCATTTATAGCACACAAAAACCTCTCGAGTGTTTTTGACAACTTTCGCCTACCCTTCAAAGATTTAACCAAGACCGGATAGACCATCTGAACAGAACGTGCCAAAACGCCGAATGCTTTGAAATCCTGGCAGTGCTATACAAACTTTCTCCCCAATTATTTTTGCACACATCAATAGCACATTTAATAATTTGCTTTTGGAAGAATAATAATTTTAGAACTGATGCAATTCTTAAAATAGCAAGCCAATACTTTCACATCAGTGTCAAAAGAGGGCACGAATGTCATGGTCTAGAAATTATCGTAATGATTTGCCCTCCGAAGGAGCTGCGATCGTGTTCTAATTTTTTTTATGGATATTGTTGGATACTGATCAGTGACACAATCAATGCGGGAACGGGAAGCTCTTTTTGAAACTAAAAGTATAGTTTTTAAAACAACAATTGCCAAATCAGAAAAAAACAGGGTATCATAGTAATGGATGGAATGACTGCCATGCCATCAAATATCTACATGCTTTCCTCGGGAATAGCTTGCATATTATGTCCAACGCCATTTTCTAAAAGACCAACCAGGACATATATACTGAGTGTCAATGAAAACGCAACACTTTTGTTTCTAAAAAAAATCTTATAATTTTTATTTTATTTCTATTAGAACTTTGTATAGTTGGTTGAAAATGACTTTTAAGACGAATTTGGCTATTTATTTTAGGTATTTTTGACATATAGCCCTTCAACGATTTTTGGTACTTATACATCTTCGGATTTCAAATGTTTGGCTTTGAGCGTTCCTGATGAAGGTAAATCCAGAAAAGCGCTTCGGACGCAATAAATTATAAAACGTGTTGTTTTCCATTTTTTACATCACTGGGTCGATACCTCTGCTGGTGGGCTATCAGTCCCCGAGGGTATCATCAGCTCAGTAGTCAGTGCTTCGGCACTGACATGATTTAGCAAACTTTACTTAAATTGTCGGTTTATATTTTTTGAAATTATTATAAAACTAAGGTTTCAACTCCCTCAACGTGTTGTTTTCCATTTTTTAAGACAATTGTCGACATCTTTACGGTTGAGTGATTTTTGGAACAAATGCGAAGTAAGGGTTATTTTGAACGGACATGAACCGAGTTCACCGCTTTTCAACATACGCACCATTTTCACGATTTTGTCATTTAGAGCTTGGCTAATGTCATGAATTTTCCCGCCCTTATTGTTAGGAAACTGCAATAAACATCTGAGTAAATGCCTGACTTTCTGACAACCAGCGGCCTGATCCAATGAAGCCTTTCACAGCAGAATACAATTACGAGAAGACTGAAGTAGTATCCTCTACAACAATCAAAATCATCCACAAATTCAACCAAGATGGATAATTTAATGATAAGCCATATCCCGGGTACAAAAAGCAAGAAACGCTCAGCAAGACCGATACATTCGGTTTTTAACATATCCGATATCGACTCTGATGTCTGTCCAAAGTTCCTGAGAGTTCAATGGTGGTTACGGTAGATCTTTTGGAGCAATATCAGTAAAGCACCATTTGCGCAGAAATTGTTAAAGAGTCTTTCCTTAGTGACATCTAAATGGCCGTCTTGCGTAAACATCGAATTCTGTAGACCTAAAATCATTCATTATGTACCCAAAACCGTCAGCACAACGGGGTGGTAAATGTTTTTGTTAGGAGTGTGAGTTGATGATTCGACATTGGATGTTTCGTTTACCTATTGCGCCCGAAAGATGACAATGAAACATTTTTGTTTGATATCGATCTATTGTCAAAATTGCTAATTTTCAAGAACAATTGATTTTGAAAGATTATCATGTCTAATATAAATTTTATTTTTGAAAAACTAAGTGTTGCGTTTTCATTGGCACTCAGTATATATTTGTCTTTACAGGTGTACCATCAACGTTTGCAAGAGACCATCGAAGAGGACCTAATTCAACTGGAGTACCTCTCGCATATCCAACTGTCTTGTCTGGACTATGACAAAGCAGGCGACCAAAAAGATTTCCATCTGCTTTCATTTTTTTGTTATTCTTATCAGCCATTAACTGCTTACTTTTTATTTCCTTTGTTGAAAATGTAAGCAATTTTTGTCTTTTGATTGTTTGAAGATATGTGTTGACTTTTGAATAAGCCGTTCAGTAATGAAATTTTCTGCTGCCAACTTTCCCTTTTCATACGCGTTTAGGGACGACATCAAAAGATCGATGTAGGATCAAAAACTTAAATCAAATAGTTTGGGGGGGGGGGGGGTCCAACATTGCTGCAAGTTTTGTTAATCCAAAATCGATTTTACATATATCCATAAAGGTAAATCAATGTTTCCCAAATTAAGTTAAGAGGGGTGGGGGGGGGGGGGGGGGGGGGGCTGTGAAAAAAACTGTGAATTAAGTTTTTTTATTTTTATCTTACATTGAACTTTTGATGTCGTCCCTTAGAAAGTCGCACATTAATTCCGAGGAAGCAATAGTACACAAGATCAGGCCAGATAGCTGCTGAAATGTTTCAAATGGATTTATCTAGCTGTGCAGTGTCCGAACTAATTTTAAAACGTCAGTTTCGTCTCACTTCATTCGAAGTTCATTTTGTGTGGATGTTTCAGGGTTAACCATTCCTGCCAAATCTCGACATTTTGATGATATTGAAGCTCTTTCATGTGCATTAAACAACCAACGTTTAACAGAACCTGTATTTAAACTGAAAGCAACAATGCCACCTCTTGTTTTGGTATCTATGTTCAACATTTGCTCCATTGTTTGGTCAACTGGAGATATAGAAAATCCACAAGAGCTTCTCTGTACTCAAAAACCACCAGATGAAAGATATGCATGGGCATCAGGATGGGTATTTAGGCAGATTTTGTATATGAAGCAAATATACTAACATGTATAGGGAATAGATATGCAAAAAAATCATGGTTACATTTTGTCAACACATGCCAAATGAAGTTCCCAATTACGTTCCCTTGTTGCTCTTGTAAACAACAATAAAAGTTCCACCACTTCTATGTAGGAATTCCAGAATGTTTTATTGGTCCCTCACTTACATTGCAATATACACTAAATCCCTCAAATAGTTAACCAACATAAGGTGACATCAGCAAGGTTTTAAAGTTGTCGGCTGTTAGATATCGTCTGGTTTGAGCTTAGATTTACAAAATTTATAAACAAAAGTAAATTCATTGAATAGGGAAGCATTATATACAAGTAAGAAGGAAAGAAAAATAATTAAAAAAAACCACTACTAAATGTAGAACAATGTATACATTACGAAAAGTAAATAAAAAGTAATCAGATGGTATGCCAAATCGACATAATTTTGTGCTAAAGAAAGTAAAAAGTCTGCACAAATTTCCCATCTAACTATTTCACCTTCGTTCAAAGCGACAATTGTCGGTATATAATCAAGGACACCTGTATTGAGTTCAATAGAGTGCACCCTTTTCAGAACGCAAAAATTTAACCTTAATTTGTCCTTTTTATGCCCCATTTATGGGCATTATGTTTCTGGTCTGTGCGTCCTTCCGTCCATTTGTCCGTTCGTCCGTCTATCCGTTCGTCCCGCTTCAGGTTAAAGTTTTTGGTCGAGGTAGATTTTGATGAAGTTGAAGTCCAATCAATTTGAAACTTAGTAAACATGTTCCCTATGAAATGATCTTTCTAATTTTAATGCCAAATTAGAGATTTTATCCCATTTTCATGGTCCACTGAACATAGAAAATGATAGTGCAGATGGGGCATCCGTATACTTGGGACAATTCTTGTTCATATATATATCGTTACACAGTTACTTTATAAAATAATTTGAAAACAAATGAAATCGACAATTTAATGTTTGTTTTCAGTTGCAAATTGATTTTATACAACGTGATTATGTGCGCACTCAGGTATGAATATATTGTCGACTGAAACGAAGAGATGCTTTCCGGTATTTCACGAGTATTTATGCTTTCAGGTTTTTCACGAGTATTTATGCTTTCCGGTATTTCACGAGTATTTACACGTACATATGTTTTATTGAATAATTAATATTTTAGACGATATATAAATACTGCAAATAGTTTAAACATTGCATACTGGTCAATTCTAAAGTTTAAGTCCCAAATATGGTGATTAAGTAACAAATTTTTTTATGAAATGAGAAAATATGCCTTAATTTTTACCAAAAAAACAGATTGTTTGTAATGTAAATAAATATTAAAAAAAAAAATCTTAAAAGTTTTATATCTGTTTTGTTTGTTTATACATGTACTTTTATTTTTAATCGCCTTATTAATCTTCTTTTTTATATTATATTAAAAATTTTAAATAAAAATACTTAGTCGTGATTATTAAATGAAGGGACCGTTAAAAGATACGTTTTAACCCTCTTTTAGACACTTTTCTTTTAAAATTTAGTATAACACCTTTGTGGCACCGTTAAAGTCCACAATTCCTCTAAAGTCCACAACTCCGCTAAAGTCCACAACAATTTTCCGCTAAAGTCCACAACGCCGATAAAGTCCAAAAATTACCGCTAAAGTCCACAAAATATCCTCCGCTAAAGTCCACAAGAAAACGCCGTTAAAGTCCACAATAACAAGTTCCGCTAAAGTCCACAAAAAAGCACCGTTAAAGTCCAAACAATTTTTTTATTATCAAAAGATCAATTCGCTGGTTTTTTAACCCAATAGTATATTATATTTAATAAAAAGCAGGAACCCTGGTTCTTTCAAAGTATTTCTTACGAAATCGTATTAGGGACATACTAAACATAAAATTTGTAGTGAAATATTTTTCAAAGTCGAAATTTTGACATTTCAAATTTAAAAATTTCAACTTAATCTCGAATGTTTGACCTTCTCAATTTTTTGAATTACGACTTAGTAAAAATTCAAAATTTTGATTTTTTTTAAACTTGAAATTTCGACTTTTCTCAAACGCAAAATTTCGACTTTTCTCAAACTCAAAATTTCGACCGAACTTCAAACTCAAAAAATGACATTATGACGTACACGTGAGTGATTTGATAATAAAGCAGACATGCAAGATTTTTCATATATCGTTTTATTTAGTTTTAAAAAATAATTTCAATATAAGCAAATTTAAAGGTAAATTACCCAAAATACTATGTTCAAAATTAGCCACGCTCATCACGATCTTGAAGACCTCACCGCGACCGTGATACGACCTTACTGCGATCTACATGATCGTACTACGATCATCAAAGTTTGCATTTTTTGCAAATTTGTCAAAAGTCTGATCAAGATCCTGTGAATCGTTGATGGAAATTCAAACTTTAATTAAAACTTGTAAAACAAATAATTTAATCACGACAACAGTCAGATATTGTTCAGGAAGCTTCGATATTCAACCGTTTCCAAGCGAATTTATCCCTATAATCAATCCGCTTCTAATCTAATTTGTATCTTTAATGCGGGGTTCACACATTGCCGATTATTGCTCCCGTTTGAGATCAAACTGCGATACGAAACGAAAAGTGAAAAAGTCGGATTGCTATCCTCAATTATCTGGAATGTCCTATCATTGTCTGAATGTAGTCATTTAAATTCGTAACAGATTCCTACGGGTCGGGAAGGAACGGAATAGTTCGGCGAGGCGCCCCGACAGTTAGGTGCATCCCGTAACATTCGGGGAAACTCAGCCGATCTAGTTTAGTCGGATTACAATCGTGCCTATGTCGTGACAGAATCTGCTGTATCGGATCACAATCCTAACAATGTTCTTTGTGTTCTGAACGGTGTCCTGTGGCACGGGAATGATCTGTAAAAAAGTTTCATTGGTTTTTTTTCTGCCGATTGAGTCCAGATTGCATCCAGATCTTGTCGATTGCGAACCGTTTTTGCCGAAAGCGTTCCGGAACAGTCCCGTTATTAATACGGACCGACGCTGACGGAAGTTATCTGTTTGAAAACTCTCGGCATACTCGAGATGATCATGTACTGTCGGAAAGTAATCCTATCACGGTCCGCTCTATAGCATTACAAACGGCTTTTTCTGGTCTCAGTC
Organism: Mytilus trossulus; assembly: GCF_036588685.1. NCBI lineage: Eukaryota > Metazoa > Mollusca > Bivalvia > Mytilida > Mytilidae > Mytilus > Mytilus trossulus. The sequence goes on along the minus strand of NC_086380.1, from coordinate 47,511,761 downwards.
GTATTGTATTTTGTAATTGGCGGGACTCTGACGTGGGTATCATGGACGAATTTCATATTAATAACGGGACTGTTCCCGAACGGTTTCGGCAAAAACGTTTCGCAATCTGGAGGGAATCTTGACTCAATCGGCAGAAAAACAGCAATGACAAATTTCTCCAGATCATTCCCGTTCCACAGGACACCGTAAAGAATACACAGAACATTGTTAGGATTTTGATCCGATACAGCAGAATCTGTCACGACACAAGCACGATTATAATCCGACTAGACAAAATCGGCTGAGTTTCCCCGAATGCTACGGGACGCATCTAACTGTCGGGGTGCTTCGCCGAACTATTCGGACCCTTCCCGACCCGTAGGAATCTGTTACGAACTTATACGACTTTGTTCAGATAATGATTGAACATTCGAGATTGAGGATAGTTATCCCACTTTTTTCACTTTTCGTGTCGTGTCACTGTTTGGTCCAAACGGAAGCAATAATCGGCAAGTGTGAACCCCGTATAAGGGACATAGTAAGGCCGTTAGTTTAAGGCCCCACATAAGGGACATAATTAGACCGTCTCATCGGCAATAATACCACATCTTCTTTTAATATATAGTAGAAATAAAATTAGCAGTGAACTTCTTTTTTCAAAGTTGAAATTTTGGCATTTCAAATCTGTAAATTTCGACTTTAACTCGAAATTTTTAACTATTCAAATCTCGAAATTTTGACTATTCAAATCTCGAAATTTTGACTTTAACTTGAAACTTTGACATTCTTAAATCTTGAAATTTATTCAAACTAAAATTGTCTGTCAACATGCATGTTCTTTCCGAATGAAACTCTTCAATATACACATATTATCCTTATCATATTTTTAGAACCAAACGACTTTCTGAAAATAAATTTCCAAAATGTGTGGATCCTCGATTGCTTTAATAATTTGCGTCCATGTCTTTTCCTCCTAAAGTTGTAATACTAGTAGCTGTGTCTGATTACTAAAAGCCTAAGTTTAAATAGTGAAGAAACGACGAAATTTTCAGTTTTAAAAGTTGTTTTTTTGGTTTTTGTTTTAATAAAGTCGATATGTTGAGTTTAAAGACTTGTCCACACGTACATTTGATTCGAATCGAAGGCCAATCGAATTCGCTAATCGCCACACACTCATCGTTTTTAATTCGAATTTATTTGAATTGTCTTATTCGCACTAACCAATTCGCCTTAAAAATCCGTTTTTGTTGAATTAAAAGTTAACGACGTTCGGACAACAAAGCGAACTACGCGTGAACGCATCATAAGAAAAGTCAAAATTTAGAGTTTAAGAAAGTAATTTTTTGAGTTTAAAGTAAAGTCGAAATTTTGAGTTTGATAAAAGTCGAAATTTAGAGTTTTAAAAAACATTAAAATTTTGAATTTTTACTCAGTCGGAATTCAAAAATTTGAGAAGGTAAAAAAATCGAGATTAAGTCGAAATTTTTAAATTTGAAATGTCAAAATTTCGACTTTGAAAAATATTCCACTACAAATTTTATGTTTACTATGTCCCAAATACGATTTCGTAAAAAATACTTTGAAAAACAAGGGTTCATGCTTTTTATTAGATATATATACTATTGGGATTAAAAAACCAGCGAATTGATCTATTGATAATAAAAAAAAATGTTTGGACTTTAACGGTGCTTTTTTGTGGACTTTAGCGGAACTTGCTATTGTTGACTTTAACGGCGTTTTCTTGTGGTCTTTAGCGGAGGATATTTTGTGGACTTTAGCGGCGTTGTGGACTTTAGCGGAAAATTGTTGTGGACTTTAGCGGTGTTGTGGACTTTAGAGGAATTGTGGACTTTAACGGTGCCACACACCTTGTACGTTATCAATAAGATAATGAAGCTGAATTATATAAAAAAAAAAAATCGCGGTACCCTGGGGTGTAACACAAACTCCTTATATAGAGCGCTTTTGAAAAGTAGCTGAGGAACCATCAGTCAAGATTCTACTTCGTCAAAATTATCTCCCGCTCTTGAAAACCGACAAATTTATCCACATAGAACCATTACGATCCTTATATGCCAGTTGTATCTTAAAAGACAAATGAACAATGTATCTACTAGCTAATCAGCATCAGTTAATGTACTTGTCAGCATTGATTCAACTATTGTCTGATCGGTTGTCAGGTAGAATTTTCGAAAATTCTTAAACATTTAAAACAAGTGAAACTGCGAGCTACTGCTCACTAATGATACCCCCGCCGCAAGTGGGTAGTTGTCGAGTGATGAATCTGAAAATGCATCACAATGTATAGCTGACTTATATAAATCCTGAAACCAAATTTCAGAAATCCTTGTATTGCAGTTCCTGAGAAAAATGTGACGAAAATTTTCAACTTGGCTTTCATGTGTAAAATCATACAAGTGTTCGGTAAACAGGAAGTTGTCAAGTGATCAATCTGAAAACGCATCACACGGTATAGCTCACTTAGATAAACCCTGAAACCAAATTTCAGAAATCCTTGTATTGTTGTTCCTGAGAAAAAAGCGACGAAAAATATTCATGGGACGGACGGACTGACGGACTGACGGAAGGACAGACAGAAGTAAAACAGTATACCCCCCCCCTTTTTAAAGCGGGGATTGTACAAATTCTAATTCTAAATATTTCGTAGAAGGGTAGACTAAAAATGTCCAGTGGTTGAAGACTTAAAACACTAATTATTACACACAAACAATGATTTTTTTTCGCAGATATAAAATTGGGAATGAAATATGCATTTTTAAGATCCAACTTAAAAGTCTGTTGTCAAGTTGTTTTAGTAAACATTTGCTATTCGAACACACCTACTCTGCTTTTGTGAATTTCCCTTGACCCATATATAGTACTTTGAATTTTTGATGTTATAAATTTAACCTGTAGCCTTGATATATATAAATGATAGAATCTGAAGCGAGATGATGTACTAAATACTCAAGATTGCTTTATACGTTTTCAAGACAAAATGTTCAACTCAAACACGCCCTAACATAAATAGGTGCACAATTTTGTGTTACTATAGTAAACATTACAGTAAGCATGATTTATTGCTTTCTCTAACAAAGAGCTTCCGATTCCTTTGTTCTATTTCAACTGGGTTTCAACCAGCATAGGGAACATCTATGTGTACTTAGATTCAAGTTGATTGGACTTCAACTTCATCAAAAACTACCTTGACCGAAAACTTTAACCTCAAGCGCATACTATCATTTTCTGTGATCACTAGCCGTGAAATTGGGACCAAAACTTATGTACCTAACCCAAGTTAAGCGGTGTTTATGGTTAGACAGAAAGTGTGTGTCCATGTACCTAACCCCAGTTAAGCGGTGTTTATGGTTAGACGGAAAGTATGTGTCCATGTACCTAACCCAAGTTAAGCGGTGTTTATGGTTAGACGGAAAGTGTGTGCCCATGTACCTAACTCCAGTTAAGCGGTGTTAATGGTTAGACGGAAAGTGTGTGTCCATGTACCTAACCCCAGTTAAGCGGTGTTTATGGTTAGACGGAAAGTGTGTGTCCATGTACCTAACTCCAGTTAAGCGGTGTTTATGGTTAGACGGAAAGTATGTGTCCAAATGCCTCACCCCAGTGAAGAGCCTCGATCGATATATACATTGTAGTTATTTTATGGCACCGCTTCGAGTTCCTATAAAATTCAGACTAGGTGTGCAAATAAGAGCTACTAGTATTTACCTGATAAAGAATGTCAATTTTGACAAACCGTATGTTGACCTCTATAAGGCTATATTGGTGTACCCTTGTTTTGTTGTTTATTCAAAGTTTACCCCTCACCTCTTTTTATTCATAATAAATTATGTCATCAGTTTCCATTCATTCATGATGATGTATACAGTGTATTAAACCTTTGATTTATTTATGTCGTTTTGTGAAAACATAGACCCAACAGCGACGCAAACAACCGGTCATTATATTGAATATTATTAGCTCTGTTTTACCACTTTTATTTATTCATACCTACTTAGCCATTACAATCTGAAGTAGAGCCGAATACTGGCGTAAAGCTGTCCTTATATACGAATGCAATGAAACTTGTAAGGCTTTGTCCATTAATCCACGGCCTACTAATGCCTTCTATACAATCTTCTACATTCATTAAATCTTGACCAGTATATGAACTTAACAGTTGAAATGTTCCTAATCTGAATTTAAATATAATATAATAACAATTTAGAGTATACACTAGGAGTGAATGGTGGTAAAAAAATGTTCATAAATACGTATGTTAAACTGAGCTTTCCTAATGGTCAAATAGTACTAGCACACTAAGTTACAAATTTATCTTACCGACTACTTTAAAATGTGGCATTTAGACTAGTGGCCTATCAAACGGATCAAGTCTTTAATAAAAAAAAACTTCTCCCATTGGTGTGAAACAAAATCAAATTCCAACGTTGAATAGAAATTTTTAATGTGTTTTTGCATTTATTTCAATCGTTCATCACAGCATTTATTTGTACTGTAGTCCTGGCATGTAATGTTGTCATTTAATGTTTTATTTGACATTGCCATAAATGCGCGATGTTTGGCTAGCCACAAAACCAGGTTCAATGCACCATTTTGTCTTAAAACGTCCTGTACCAAATCGGAAAAAATTGCAGTTGTTGTCTTATAGTTTGTTTCTCTGTGTGTTGCATTTGTCGTTTGTTTTTGTTGCACTTCAGTGTTTTTGTTGTTTAGGTTTTCCTCTTATACTAAGTAGTTGATATTTCCCCCTCAGTTTTACCTTGTAACATTGATTTGATTTCTCTTCATCTATTTATGACTTTCGAACAGCGTTATACTACTGTTGCCTTTATTTTATCATTACCAATTTCTTCGTCTGTTGTCCGGGCGAAAAGTTTCAGATTTTTCCTCAACGCCATGTTGTTTTTATAATTGGACGTAACACCGCTACTAACCTTGTATTAAAATTAATCACTACCTACTAACCTGGTATGGGAGTCTAAAATAAAAATGATAGACTTTTCCAAAACTTATTATCTATTGATACGTGTCGAAAATTATAATAAAAATGATAGGTCACCGCGCATTTTCTCAAGTTACAGGACGGACAAAATGAAACATTTTGTATGGATTATACAGGAAACAACACTATTTTGTGATTAGAAACTAAACAAAATGATAGAATTGTTAAATACTTCAGGAAAAGATAGCTTTCATACACTGCTTTCAGAATATTAAAAGAAAAGATCGGATCACCGTACGTTTTTCCGGCTAAACTACAAAATAGGAAATTTCCATGTAGAATCCTTCAGAAAAATTTAAATGCGCTATTTTAGAGTTACCTCCCTTTAAAATGCCAATTTAAAAAAAAAACTAAAAACAACCAAAAATGGAACATTTGCAAAAATATTAATATTTATGAGTTATATTCTTATAAATTGGTTCTTATAAATGAAAATTCACATTAAATATCTGCATTCTTGCATCAAATTTTGCTAACTTGATGGAAAATCTGGACCTTTGGTTCTCTGTTTTTTACAATCCAAGATGGAGGATGACACGGGTTATGTTCTTCTCATATATGTTATTATGGTATGATACTAAACCCTTAACGAGAAGGATTATGCCTGATATTAATATAATGAAATCATAATCTTTCAATCAGTTTAATTGAAGTCTGGAGCTGGCATGTCAGTTAACTGCTAGTAGTCTGTTGTTGTTTATGTATAATTGTCATTTTGTTTATTTTCTTTGGTTACGTCTTCTGACATCAAACTCAGACTTCTCTTGAATTGAATTTGTCCCAAGCCAGGAGCCTCTGGTCCTTGTTAGTCTTGTATTATTTTGATATTAGTTTCTTGTGTACACTTTGGAAATTAGTATGGCGTTCATTATCACTGAACTAGTATATATCTGTTTAGGGACCAGCTGAAGGACGCCTCCGAGTGCGGGAATTTCTCGTTACATTGAAGACCTGTTGGTGACCTTCTACTATTGTTTCTTCTAGGGTCGGTTGTTGTCTATTTGATACATTCCCCATTTCCATTCTCAATTTTACCTATACCACCTTAAAAGAAACGAAAGTGAAATTTTGTCAAGTTAAGCTAAGATACATTGATGATGAATTATTCACGGTCAAGTGAATAATTCGACATCATTGAATCCGTATTTTTAAAAAACTTCAGTTTGACACCTTAATTAAGGGTGGATAACGGATGAATTGTGCGTCTTCGGTTATGTAAAGGAAAAGAATGTCAACATTGAAAACAAAACAATTTGAAAGGTACGGACAAAAAATATAAATCATTTAATTGACTGATTCTATCCACAAAAAGGCATTCTTATTCAGGTAAAAAGTTATGTTAGGCATATATTCTTAAACTATAATATGAAACTAAACATACCTAGAAAATCCACTTGCATGAGTTTACTTTCTATTTATATCTATGGTTATGTTTATATCGCGTATATGACCATCGGAGACCATCGGAGGTCAACTCGATAGTTAATTAGATTGCGTCAAGACAAAAATAAACACAAAAAGAAGCTACATTTCATCGAGCCCATGCACTGTCAATTGTTTATTTTAGACTTTTTATAATTTTGATAAATGTTTTACATTGTTATAAATCAAATAAGAGAATTTGAGTCAAATTGGTAAATATGAATTTGACAGCTAGTGCTCCTTTAAATGAATGACACAGTTTAACAAAATACTTATTTTTAACAGGTCAATATTTATAAAGACTACGGAGTTTTATGGCCTACTACTTCATCTCAGTAAACTCAATCATTCATAAAAATTGCATTCCAAAGTCGCTTAATTCAATATTGATCATTTAAATAATCAAATCATGTTGAACTAAGCTTAATATAACAGTATTCACCTGCGGTCATCACCTTAAACAGTACACGTTATAAAACTACTCCACTTTTCATTGTCGATGATTCGTAGATTTTTATGCCACCTACGATAGTAGAGGGGCATTATGTTTTCTGGTCTGTACGTCTGTTAGTCCGTCCGTCTGTTCGTTCATCTGTGCATCCGATCGTCTGTTCGTCCGGATTCAGGTTAATTTTTTTGGTCAAGGTAGTTTTTGATGAATTTGAAGTCCAATCAACTTTAAACTTAGTACACATGTTCCCCATGATATGATCTTTCTAATTTTAGTGCCAAATTAAAGTTTTGTCCCCAATTTCACGGTCCACTGAACATTAATTGTAATATCTTCAATTTTTCACTTATTCTTACTACATTTGTATAAACTTCAAGATTATAATTATTTTTTTAAAACCGGGTTTTTTTCTAAAGTGAATTTTGATTGGTTAAATATTTCCCAGTGATGTCCTGCCATGGCTTTGTTTGAATATGTTTGTTAGCTTGTTGGTCATGAATGTTTGTCTCTAATATTTAATTAACTGTGCATTTGTATTCAGATATCGCAGATCAAATTTATTCGTTCATTGTGTAATCATACGTTTTTTAAAGGAATTGAGTCTGCCAATTGATATTTTGTCGTGTGTTTTTCTATGTTGTGATGTTATGCTATTGTTTCAGAAAAAGGGAGAAGGTTTGGATCCATTAAAACGTTTAATCCCGCTGCAAATGTTTGCACCTGTCCTAAGTCAGGAATCTGATGTACAGTAGTTGTCGTTTGTTTATGTAATATATACGTGTTTCTCGTTTTGTTTATATAGATTAGACCGTTGGTTTTCCCGTTTGAATGGTTTTACACTAGTAATTTTGGGGCCCTTTATAGCTTGTTGTTCGGTGCGAGCCAAGGCTCCGTGTTGAAGGCCGTACTTTAACCTATAATGGTTTACTTTTTAAATTGTTACTTGGATGGAGAGTTGTCTCATTGGCACTCACACCACATCTTCCTATATCTATAGAAAATTATAGTGCGAAGTTCAGGTTAAAGATTTTGGTCAAGGTAGTTTTTTAAGAAGTTGAAGTCCAATCAACTTGAAACTAAGTACACATGTTCCCTATTATATGATCTTTCTAATTTAATACCAAATTAAAATTGACCCCGATTTCACGGTCCACTGAACATGGAAAATGATAGTGCGAGTGGGGCATCCGTGTACTATGGACACGTTTCTTGTTTTGTAATAATATGATTCCTTTAAACAACTTTTAAATCCTGAATTTGAGCTTTTTTTTGCATTTTTTGTGTCAGGACTTTTATAGGTTACTATGCAGTATTAGTTTTGCTTAATGTTGATGGTCGTATTGTGATCTATTCAAAAATAAATTGACACTAAAGCTACAAAATTTTAGTGTTGCGCACAGAAACAAATAATTGATACTGCTTCAAACTAAGCAACGCTTTTCATCGGATATCAACTTTTGTTAGCTTGGACACCCGGAAATAATTCAGGATATATATATATAACTCAAGCAAATAATAAGTTTTCATTAAAGCCCAATTGAATATGTATTTTATTTATATTGGTAGCTATTTAAAAAAAAATTCTTCCCATGAACTAAAACTTACACATTGAGCTTATATCTGAGTTTGGTTCTCTTTAAACGGCGTGTGAATAATGTGATACTTTTAAGCCTCCCTCCATAATTCAAAGTACAAAATTTTCAAATAACACTGACTATAAACATTCATGTTTCTTAGGTCGTTGTTGGGAAACCAGAAGAAAATTCGGGTGTAAACATCGTCAACTGTTGTTCACATTCCAAAGCTATAAAAGATTACGATATATGATAATGAAATGAGTAGTAAATTGTCTCATAAAAATGAAAAAAAGTTTAAGATGACAGATTTTATTGAGACAAATAACTTTGAGGACTAAGGTTGTCAGTTTGGTGAGTTTAGATTCTATATTCATGTTCAAACCAAGAAAAATAATTAAATCGAAAGTACACTATTCACTTGCAGAAAGTTAGAAATACCTATTCTGATATAGATAATATGGATGATGTGGATAAATTGGTTTTATGTCTTTCGTGTCCATCAATTATGCAGTATACGGCTCCATTTGTTAAAAAGTCATGGTCACTGAGTAGAGTGGACTCAACAACTGCATGATAGATACTTATATGTATATAATGTTTGTTCTTTTGTTGCTATTTTTGTATGATGTATTGTGTTCATTTATATATGCCTTCAACCCCATTGGGGTATAAATGTGCATTTATTCAATAAACTGTATAACATGTATAATATGAATAACAATTAACAAAAAAACAAATTGCGTATGAGCCGGTACAGAAGGCTCTATTGCTTTACTGTCAAAAGTGAAGTGGCACAACTGTTATTGCCTGCCCCATCACTTTTTAAATGAAAAAAAAAACAATATTGAAACATCATTAAAAAAAATGAAAACGATAGAGAACACACACCAGTATGAGACTATAAGAAAGTGTGGGTTTTTTCTTGTCACTTTTAGAAGATTGTCCATTTTTTCGGTCTACTTCTACGCCACTGGTAACAATTTTAACATATGCATTAATAATACAAAAGCAGAAATAATTACAAATCTTTAGAAATAGATCTTTTATGCAAAAATACTCAATTTTTAAGACGAATAAATATTATTTTCAATATCATTTAAACTTTAACAGTATTTAACCAATAGATTAGTATTTGATTCGTCAATGCTTGTTTGTCCGTTACGTTAAATTAAATGTTAAATGCAATTATCACCTTATTCAATATAGTCATTGTATAGGTGGCATTCATTTTCTATCAAAACAAATAATCTTTATCTTCTTTGGAATGTAAGATTTGCCTTCGGGGTCCTTTCATATTAATCTAGTATAATTTATTTACAGTCACAATAAAGCAAGCTCATATCTGTTGATAATCTCCCTTTTGTGTAGTGTTAGTGAAATAACAGTTTAAGGTGAAAATATCTCGGTCAAAATCAATATCAAAATACGGCAAGTTCTTATTGGAAATTTTATTGATACGTTCACCCTCACAATGCAAGTTAATTGCTTGACCAACAATAATTTATAAATACGGGATTAAGCAGAAAATACCAAACAAACAAAATATGAGCAGCGAAGCGTAATCGGATAAACAATTGAATTTAAAAGTGAGTACATTTCAAAATGCATTTTGTTGAGACTACACCCATGGAGTGCAGAAGTTAAGGTCAGTTTTGTTTGTTTATGTTTAACAAAGGTATTTGCTAGAACATCACAATCACACACTTCTCTGCAGCTATATATCTAGACATTATACTTGCAATCAAACTTAATGGTAACTTTTAACACATTGTGACTTTGATGCAGAGTCGGCTCATTCTGTGGCACCATAGCCAATGGCAGCAAATCTAAAACTTAACTATGATCACAGAATAACAAATGCCTATCATTATGATATTTCATGAGGGTTTACGTCACCACTAGGCTATAAGTGTAAGAGTAAGTTTTACACTGATATCCATTACTTCCGCTCAATGTGACTTTGTTTGCTGCTTCTAAGAATGACGTGATGGTTATCGACCGACTCCCCAGACGATTACTGTTTGGTCAATGAAATCTGCAACTGTTACAGTTTGCAAAGTCTTTCCGATCTTTTGTCCTCATTGCGAGTAGTGATTTCGTATGTGTTTAGTCTTTTTTTCTTTTTTGGCCATGAACTTATCTGTGCTAATCTTACTGAAGCACTCTTTGCAGATATTTTGAGCATTTTATACCAGGACACAGGGCACTCTATTAGGTCTTGTTTTACAGTTCATTCTGGGGTTACTCTATTAGGGAGTCTTTTTCCCTTCTGATACATTTGTATTAAAGGTGTCAGCTTCATATAATATTGAAGATTACGAACTCGCATGCGCGGAGTATGTGATTTAAAAAAAAATCAAATAACCATAGTTACAATGGTTACACAACATTTTTTTTTAGTTTGTAGATTACTTGAATGGTGATATTTACTTAAAAAAAAGACAACAAATGATTATGGATATGTGTATTGGTATCTATAAAGTAAATTTATGTTGTGGAGAACAGTTTGTGTGAACTGTTCTATAAAGGTTTCAATTGTTTGAATTGTTACCACAACTTGTGGTAACATGTTTCATTGGATTATTGTTTGTGGTAAAAATGGCCTTAATTTTTGTTACTGTCTATTGAGGTTTTTATTTGCCAAAATGATACGTATAAGGACGTTTTCTAGTTGCACTGAGGCTCTCAACGATAACGTTTTATACAGTTCATACTGGGGCACTTTACGAAGAAGTGTTATACAGTTTATACCGTGGTACTCAATATATAAGGGCGTTTTGTGCATTTTATATATAGGATACTCTATGAGGAAGTTCTGTGCATATTATACTGGGGACTGCAGTTTTTTTTTATGTCGTTTAACTTTTATCTCTTTAGGAAATGTCATTTTGTGTACGCTTTTTTATTTTCTATAGTAAATATTCGTTAATATTATACTTGTTTTTACTTACTTAATGTATTTTGCTCCTATACATACTATTTTACAATAACAACGGTTTATATATACTTATATATATACTTATTTCCTACTAAGAATAGATGCACATCATAAGAGAGGAACACGTGAAGGAATATTTACTTTGATAATCAAAACACAAAAATGTAGAAAAACGGAGGTCAATTTTTTTTTTATCCTACATTGAACTTTTGATTACGACCCTAACACTGCAACTTTTTTACTATGAAATTTCTTGACTGAATTGTCATGGTTCAATAAAACATAAATGTTACAAGAAATCTTAATGTAAAGTATGTGTAATGGTATTTTTTTGTGCCGTCTGTAAACTTGGCCAATAAACTGACAACATTTGACACCCTTTTGATGTGTTTAAAACGAGTATCAAATACTGTTATCTTAACCGAAAAAATATGATATCCAATAAAATAGTAAAATGATCATGAAAATATTCCACAATTCGCCAGAACGTGGGACAAAAGGAAAATTTACTGTTTGAAGCACGACTTTTTGCAGACAATTATGTAGAAGCAATCCTATAGTTTCAACTTTATATTTATGGTATACATATTCATCAATAAATAAGTCACTCTCATATACATATGATGAACTTCATACACTGAAATGATTACAAATTGTAATTTACAATCTGCACGAATCGCGAGACTTCTCAAACATTCGTTACAAAATGGTTTACGTTTCCGTTCCTACACCATTTACACTGTGAGAATGTATGTGGTATCATTATAATTCTATCAACATTGAAGGCCTGTCATAAAAAAGTAATTAAATGCACGTTTCATTTACCTCCAGCATATATAAACTTCGAAACAAAATACACAAAGTGCAGTATTGCACTGCATGCGTGCATTTTGTCCTTGTATTGAGTCTTTTATTTTAATATCTATATGTATGAAATCAAATTTCAAATCATTACCTTACAGTTCCAAATCTGTATAAATGTTTTCAGATTCGTCAAATTTTACTCGATATCAAAATAAACGAACTCTGATAACTTGATTAATTATACTCATTCTGAATTAAATTAAACATATAAAAAAGAAGATGTGATATAATTGCCAAAGAGAAAACTCTCCACAAGAAACCAAAAGACACAAAATTTAACAACTTTAGGTCACCATACGGCCTTCAACAATGAGGAAAGTTCATATCGCATAGTCAGCTATAAAAGGCCCCAAAATGACAATGTAAAACAATTCAAACGAGAAACTTAACGGCCTAACTTCTGTTCAAAAAATAAACGAAAAACAAATACGTAACACATAAAAAAAAAACCACTGAATTACAGGCTCTTGACTTGGGACAGTCACATACATACAGAATGTGGCGGGGTTAAATATGTTAGCGGGATCCCAACCCTCCTCCTAATCGGGGACATTGGTGTAACAGACTGTTACAGTACAATTTAAGAACGAACTAGAACAATCAATGGAAAAAGGCTTACATATTTGTTTTTCGTTCATTTTATTTTTATATAAATAAGGCCGTTAGTTTTTCACGTTTGAATTGTTTTACATTGTCATTTCGGGGCATTTGACAGCTGACTATGCGGTATGGGCTTAAATTGTGAGAAGATAGTTTTAAAAATATGTTTTAAAAAAATAGAAAGAAAACATGGTGTCACCGAAATTGTTTTCTTGCTATAAGTGAAAATAAAAAAAATCCCTATTAGCCCAGTCTAAATTTTGTTCTAAAAGAATTATCTCCCCTTAAAAGGCTCATTTGAAAAAAAATGATTTAAAAAAAAAAAAAATGATATTTGTTAAAATATTTTGAATAATACAATAAATTAACAAGTTTTCTTTATATAAATAAACAGTTTAACCATTAAATTGCAAATCTGTTTCCAAATTTGCTGATTTGGGCAAATAACTTGACCGATTTTTTACTGTGATTGTACAATCCAAGATGGCGGTATACCATGGATCTACCTTAAAGTGTGGTTGCTTGCTTTGTGTCCATTGTTTTTATGTTAGTTTGTTTTTGGGCTGCATCTGAAATACAAATAAATAAAAAAAAATATATTTAAAAAAAACCACTCTGATTTACGTATATTGATGTTTCACACATAGCTTAACTGTTGAATTTGACATTAATTACCTAATTATACATTCACTATAAAAAATGTTTTCTATCAAAAGCCTAGTAAGAAAGAGTTTCTAAATAATCGTTCTACCGAATTTTAATGTGATCCTGGCACTTAATGATAAAATGGAAGTCTTTATTTCTTTTCAATGCTCTCGGGAAGGCAGCAATTTTAAAAGTAGCTATTAGATCTGTCTGGATAAAAATTGTCTGATGAAAAAGCCTTAGAGGTTAATTATATTTTCAATCCATCAACAACATCACAAGTAAATAAATTGGGGTCCAACATCAAAACGTTATTAGAACTGAGGACAGGGGACACTGGACTATTAACTGTAGTTAAATGATTGTATATAATTACATATTATTATGTGAATTTTAGTTATATTAGCTACTTATTTTGTATTTGTCACAATTAAACTTTAATATTGATAAAGTTTATATGGCAATAAATATTTGAATTGAATTTGATAAAATTGATTGATCACAGAAAAGCGAAACACACTTTATGAATATTGCATATTTTCCCCAGGTAAACGATCCAGGCTCCGTTTATCCTCTGACTTTCGCAATTTAGAACCAATTATTCACCTTTTTTGTCAATAAATTATGATTGACATATTAAACTACTGTTTTATGGAGTGCCATATTTATTCTGCATGACAGACTATCTAATTTCACGCGTCATATCTTTTAAAATGGAAACGTCTCTCATTGCCAAATACCGATCCTATTCATATTTTCTGAATAAAAATTTAAGGTCGACCTATCCATTTGTATGATAAGCTTCTGGTATGCGATAGAATTAGAAAGGATCAGGACAAAATCGACCAACCGAACCATTTAAAAACAGTCTCATACATAATATTGACAGCCGGTTTTAAATATCTATTACACGCCTTCCGTGAACGATATGTAAAATCTTTAACTTGTCAAATATTTCTCAAATACATGTGACATTTATCGCGACAGGTGAAGGCGAAATAATTTTACGTATTTGTCTTTTATAGGAATTGGATGGTACACACTGAGAAAAAAAAACAATATTAACAGGACTTGTGAATGACTGAGTATTTGTAGTTTATTAAAATCGAATCGACACAGTTTAAATATGTCTCGATTTTTTGGAAAGAAGGATAAAAATAAGGATTCACAGAAATTTTATGTGGAATTTTTGGGGTGGATCGAATCTAAAGGACTTCGTGGTAGGAAGTACACGGACCCAGTAGTAGAAAATCTTCGTCGGAAACAGGTGAATTGGCACAATCCTCCTAAATTTACATTGCAGGTGAGCAATCAAGAAATTAAAATTTCTCAAGACATTGAAGAAAAAAAGAAACGTAAAATAAAAACCGTGAACTATCCCATTATTCCGACTCGTGATGTTACTTACATAGCACAAGCTACGCACCCAGACACGGGACGACCTGACGATATAGTGGCATGTATATACTTAGGTTATGTTCCGAGAACAAATAAATACGTTCACGTGCACGTATATAGGTTTGATACAGCCGAGACCGCAGCGCAGTATGTCAAGTTGTTAAATAGCATCATCTTAGTACACACGGATAGGACCAAAGAAATTGAGAGGAATCTTGCCAGCAAAGGTCATATTCATGATCCTAGGTTAATAGAATCAGATGGATATAGCGACCCACGAACAGATTCTGCAGCCGATTCCGGGGCCAGTACTTTCAGCGAGAACTCTTTTCCAGATATGGATGATATTGAACCAGATTTGCAAAGTCTCAAGGAAGTTATGGCATACGACAATGTTACAGACGAGCTTAGACAGAGGCTTAATGTTTCGAAAAAAGAAGGAGTGCCACTTCTCCTTCCGCCAAAAGACTATGATACAATAAGTCGTGCTAAAGGAAACTTGGATCGCGTCGAGAAACGTAAATGTTTAAACGAGACAATAGTTGGTGTGAATGTGCAACAACAACGTTCAAGAAATGGTTCCGATGAAAGCGGTATAGATTTATCGACGCCTTCTGACGATTCTGAAGATAAAATGTCGGAAGACCGAGACAAATTACATAATGAACTTGACAGTCCGATCTCATCGCCACCGCTTAGTGCCCGTGACAGTTACAGAGATGTTTACCCGCCTCAATCGGCTAGGGGCCCGGGAACACCAAGAAGTGTTCACGAGCATAGGATTCTTACCCGTAATCTATCGTTCCATTCAAATTACAGTACCAATAGCTTCCGAAGTATAGGATCTGCGTCTTCAAATGACGGAAGCGCTGTGATATATAAGGGGGAACGAACATCAGAACGAGTGGATGATCTTCCACCAGATTATGATAATGAGGAACCCGTACAAATGCGTAAAGGGGGCATGAATTGGAGAAACACCAATTTGAATGCTTCAATGCCAGACCAGCGATTTCAGAGAAATGCTTTTAGTGAAAATTTGAATAAATCGATGCCATCACATGTACTGAAAAATGAACAAGTATATGCAGTTGTTAACCAGAAGCGAACACTCTCTACGAACACTTCACAAAACATGTATTCGCCTCGATCACAAGTTAACCAAGTTCGCCGTGTACATTCCATGTATAACTACAAATGATTTTATATCGATATGTATGATATATTATATAACATGATAGTTACACGATGATATCATTCTAGGACCATCCTAATCTTAAAGTGCTAATACATAACAGAGAAGGCTTTGAGCCAAGAAGGAGCACAGAATCAAAATGGCAGTGTGGAATATTCAGGAACATTTGTGATATTAAATTTGCATTTTTACAAAATCGTGACAGAATTTATGTAACGATGATACTTATATTAATGTATTTATAGATAATGGTAAACAATTCTACATTTCCTTGTATATGGTTATATCAATATTTGACATTCCTTTGATTTAAATATATTTAGTCAGTTTCACTGCATCATAAATATAAACAAATTCACCTTTAATGTTTTCACATACCAAGACATATTTATTATAAACTTGTATAAAACATGTAGCGACACTAGTTTTAGCAACTATCTGTAGGACCGTTAAAGAAAATAGTTCAAGGAAAATGTTCATACTTTTTTCTCTATGGATTTAATCGCTCAGAAAAGGAATGCTTAAAATTAACGAAACAATGATACCTAATACATGTGTAGGTTGCTGTTATTTTTATCCATCACATTTACATAAGTTAATGTTGGTCACTGGAGCGTATAATATAACTAGGTATGTCATAACACCTGAAAGAAAAGACGCAATTTCTGCAGTTGCTGCTTAAAATTTATAACTTAAAATTTTCTAAATATTTGTATTTATTTGAACTTTTCATGAAGTGAAGATTTTTTTCATTTTATTTATTTCTGTAAAGTAGAAATTGACCATTTTTGTGACAGGTGTTTTGGTTGTAAAGGAATTGTAAAGCATGGTATTTGTGAAATACATTTAATATCTCTATACGGATTCAATTTTTAACCAAATCAGATAAGACGTTTCAAGTTACAAGTATTGTTTGATAAATACGATAGAGACATGTTTTGTAAATATAAAGGCAATAAATTTACTTTGTTTAAAACTTGAACGCTTTGAACAGAAGGTGTCCTCAATTTGATATTTTGAAAATTTGCCAAATATTTGTTAAATACAGTATTCACGCCCTGTCAGTCTTCGATGCAATCTATCTTATTACGAAACGTGTCTTTTTGTCAAATTTTTCCATTTCAATTGAGTATATTGTTAAGAATTAATCTTGTGTTTTAATGAAACAATAACTATATACACTTTATGAGTCCTTTCATTGTTTGTCACATTGACACAATTTATGAGTTGTTTCATGTCGAAGCAAATAAATGTTACGTGTTTTTGCTGCATTGCAGAATCTTGCCAAAAATATACACAGAAAGAGTCGGATAAGGATAATTTAGAAAGGGTATACTGATATAGTCGAGAGATTATGGTTGAGCTTGTTTCATTGACAAAGTCCATTCATGGATAATCCTACATGTTCCCTTATTAACAATAGCACAAAGTAAAAAAAAAATTTTTTTAGTATTGGGAATATTTTTTTACGGAATTGTTTTAAACAAGAGGTAACATCTACCTCGTACATTTCTAAAACACAACCACTTATTTTCATTAAGACTTTGTGCATATCAAATTGTACAATTCTTCCATGTTTTGTTACTAATTGTTAATTTCGTTGCGTAATTTATTTGTTAAATGTACATAAGTTCTCTTGTTTTTGTGTAATCTTAGTCCCATATAATAATGATTCTGTTTTTTCGCCCACCACTGGGCCAAGTAGAAGAGGGAAAAATCAACCTGATTTCTATTAAGTTAACACGCCAACTGTCAAGGTAAAATGATCATTGTTAACTAAACCAGTTGTATGTTCAAATATATATATTGTTATTGTTTTATAATAAATATTATTTCTTATATATAGATTATTTTTTATTCAAGAAAATAAGAAACCGGTAGCTTACTATAATTTATAATAGAAAGTTACAAGTGCTTGTGTCATAAGTATTATACAATTATATGAGATACATGCAATTATAATAATAATCAAACATATTGCTAAGCACAATATACCACGCCATATAACACCACTAACACAGGACTCTTCCGAGAAAAAATATACTACACACATTTAGTTTATAGAACTTTATTACATAACGAAAACCTTCCTAGACTAAGCAGTACAAAACAAAACCTGTATACATACATACGTCAGTCATAGTACTTGATACAGACACGACTTGTGGGATTAAACATGTATACATACAGACGTCAGTCATAGTACTTGATACAGACACGACTTGTGGGATTAAACATGTATACATACAGACGTCAGTCATAGTACTTGATACAGACACGACTTGTGGGATTAAACATGTATACATACAGACGTCAGTCATAGTACTTGATACAGACACGACTTGTGGGATTAAACATGTATACATACAGACGTCAGTCATAGTACTTGATGCAGACACGACTTGTGGGATTAAACATGTATACATACAGACGTCAGTCATAGTACTTGATGCAGACACGACTTGTGGGATTAAACATGTATACATACAGACGTCAGTCATAGTACTTGATACAGACACGACTTGTGGGATTAAACATGTATACATACAGACGTCAGTCATAGTACTTGATGCAGACACGACTTGTGGGATTAAACATGTATACATACAGACGTCAGTCATAGTACTTGATGCAGACACGACTTGTGGGATTAAACATGTTTTAGGTGTACACAAACCTCTTACTTTTCGTTTCTAAACCATATGTCGGAAAATGAAGCGTGTAGTAAAAAAAAACCTGTGTAGAGCAGCTTCTAACCGTACTAGTGACCTCTTTTTGACAACAAACATAAACATGGAATTGTTGAATCATTTAAAAAGCAAGGGTCAAAGGGCTCGCCATAAAGACAGTAACAGCTGTTGAATTAAAGCAACCGCTCATCATTAAGGTCGTCACTGTTGTTGATTGAATACTGCAGCTTGTCATCAAGGGAGTCACATCTATTGATTGAATACTACCGCTCACCATTACGGTAGTCACTGTTGTTGATTGAAAGTTGGCGCTTGCCATCAAGGGAGCCACAGCCGCTCACCATTAAGACAGAAACTATTGCTCGCCATCAACGTAGCTTCATCTGTTTATAGAATACCGCCACTAACCAAGGTAGCCACAGCTTTTTATTGAATGTTACCGCACGCAAACAGGGTAGATAACGTGTTTAGGGACAAAACTTACAAGCTTCGTTAAGTATCATAAGAGTTCAAATCGGCATTTCATTTGTGAAAATCAATAAATATTTCGTTTACCGATTAACACAATTAAAAAAAAAGATGCTGATTGAGACTGTAAAAAATATTCGAATGCAAACTGAACATGTGTGAAATAGATATAGGAAGATGTGGTGTGAAATGCATGTTCTGGTCCTTAACATTGCTAAGTATATAAGCTGCTGGTAAAATGCATATTCTGGTAATTTCATTTATAAGTTATCTGTTGGTGATCTGCATGTTCTGGTCATTTATATTGCTAAGTAATCTGTTGGTGATCTGCGTGTTCTGATCATTTACATTGATAAGTAATATGTTGGTGAGATGCATGTTCTGGTCCTTTAGATTGCTAAGTAATCTGATGGTGACACTGGATGCATGTTCCGGTCTATGACATTGCTAATTAATCAGTTGGTGATCTAAGTAATATGTTGTTGGTCTGCAAGTTCCGGTTCTTTACATTGCTGAGTGATCTGCAAGTTCCGGTTCTTTACATTGCTAAGTGATCTGCATGTTCCGGTTCTTAACATTGCTAAGAAATTTTTTGGTGAGATGCATGTTCCGGTCTCTTACATTGCTAATTAATCAGTTGGTGATCTAAGTAATCTGTTGTTGAACTGCATGTTCCGGTTCTTTACATTGCTGAGTGATCTGCATGGTCCGGCTCTTTACATTGCTAAGTCATCTGTTGGTGAGATGAATGTTCTGGTCTCTTACATTGCTAATTAATCTGTTGGTGATCTAAGTAATCTGTTGATGATCTACATGTTCCGGTCTCTTACATTGATAAGTAATCTGTTGATGATCCGCATGTTCTGTTCCTTTTACATTGCTAAGTTAATTATTGGTGATCGGCATGATCTGGTCCTTTACATTGCTAAATTATCTGTTGGTGATCTGGATGTTCTGGTCCTTTATATTGCTAAGTAATCTGTTGATGAGATGCATGTTTGGTCCTTTTACATTGCTCAGTAATCTGTTTGTGATCCGCATGTTCCGATTCTTTACATTGCTAAGTAATCTTTTGGAGATTAACATGTTCCGGGCTCTTACATTGCTAAGTAATCTGTTGGTGATCTGCATGTTCCGGTCCTTTACATTGCTAAATCATCTGTTGGTGATCTGGATGTTCTGGTCCTTTACATTGCTAATTAATCTGTTGATGAGATGCAAGTTCTGGTCTATATCTTGCTAACTAATTCGTTGGTGAGATGCATGTTCCAGTCTCTTATATTGCTAAGTAATCTGTTGATGTGATGTTCATAACCCCCATTAACAGTTTCTGGAGGGACAACATTAGCTTTTACTATTGAAACAAAGGTCCTATACGATACTACCCAATGGGTCTTTCACGATGACATCGTAGACCAATGACATTGAAAAAGGGTATAAGGTCAAAAGTCAAGGCCATGTTCCAAATAGCGGATTGTGTGTGTTTTGTCCATATTATAAGGGTTATATGTGTGTTTTAGAGCTTTTCAATGCATTCTATGTCTATTGAAACATATACATGTGTATCTTACATTTCGAAAAGGAAACCCCTCTCAATTGAAATTCGTTTGTTTTCAGATTGTATTGATAATTTGTGAAAAGCTAAAATTCTATCGACTAACAATCAGTTACTTATAATGAAATGGTTATTTGATTGAGATTTACAAATCCTTATTATATCATATAAGATGGTTGACCTGAGAGTTCATGCATACTTTATAGATAAACACTTGTATTCTCTATGTACATATGTATATATTGAATTAATCCTCCTTTTTTTTTTTAAATAACTTCATTCTAAAACGATTAAGTATTTGGTCCAATTTTTATGAATGTAAGAACCAGAGCAAATTAGTATCGGATTATTAAATCTTTACAATGTATTTAGGTCAACAACGTAAAGACATACAAGCAGATTGTTATCAGTACAACCGTTCCTTTAATATGGTGTTAAGGTTGACTTTAAAATAAATACCGTCTAACTGGCTCGAAACGTGTTAGAATCAATTTCAATTTTTATGATTTATATAATTAGCAACTGCAATATTTAAAAAAAAAAAAATCTATTAACTAGTTGAGATTAGTTTTGAAAAAAAGGGATACTACAAAAGTTAAAGGCTTATACTTTCACATTATTATATAGACGACGTAACAATGATCATCGATCTTACCATACAGTCAATAATAACATAATAAATAGTTTTGGTTGAAATAAATTGAAGCAGTCAAAATATGTCCCGAAAACTTCAGGGAAATTCAATGTGTCTTGGAAATAACTTGTTAATGATAGTATTAAGAAGAAAATTTTGTGAAAAAAAAATCCTGTTTATTTGTATTTTATTTAAAATGGACTTATTTTTTTTTATCAGTTATCATTACATTCACTATGTGGTTAAAGTTTTTAAAATTTTAATAACTTTCTTAAAATATCCGGGATATCTTACATACTTAGACAGAAGCTTGCTTATGTAGACGAAACGCGTGTCTTGCGTATTAAATAATAAGCCTGGTACCTTTGATAACTATTTACACCACTGGGTCGATGTCACTGCTGGTGGACGTTTCGTCCCGAAGGCATCACCAGCTCAGTAGTCAACACTTTGTTGTTGACATGAATATCAATTATATGGTCCTTTTTTTTTTTTAAATTTATTGTTTGCAAAAGTATGAATTATTCGAAATTCTGATGATTTTTTTACCATAGGGCATAGATAACCTTAGTCTTAACTATTTTGATCTGAGCGTCACTGATGAGTAGTGTGTAGACGAAACGCGCGTCTGGCGTATTTAAAAATTATAAGCTTGGTACCTTGATAACTATATACATCATTGGGTCGATGCCACTGCTGGTGGACGTTTCATCCCCGACGGTATCACCAGCTCAGTAGTCAGCACCTCGTTGTTGACATGAATGTCAATAATATGGTCATTTTTATAAATTTACTGTTTGCTAAAGTATGAATTATTTGAAATACTTAGGATTTTCTTATCCGTATATGGCACAACTTTTTGGAATTTTGAGTCATCAGTGCTCTTCAACTTTGGTTGGCCTGAGTCTTATGTAGACGAAACGCGCGTCTGGCGTATTAAATTATAAGCCTAGTATCTATCTAGAAAGACATTTTGTAAAAACAAATCCTGTTTATTATATTTTACTTATAGATAGACTTAGTTTTTCTGTCAGTTAACATAACATATACTCTGTGGTTAACGCTTTTAAAATTTTAATGACTTTCTTAAATAATCTGGATTTCAATAGTTGTTTATTTCTGTGTAATTTGATGTCTTTCTGAAGTATTGTCTCATTGGCAATCATACCAAATCTTCTTTATTATTATTATCTACCAAACTTGGATAGAAGCTTGTTTATGGTCAAAAGCTAGCATATAGACGGGAATGTATTTCCTGCTCTTCCGTATATTACTTATAAATGGACGTAGCTTTTTTCTTCCTATTAACAATACGTACAGTCTGCAGTTAATGGTTTACAAAAACTTATTAGATTCATAAACCATCCTGCATTTGAACCAAACTTGGACAGAAGCTTCTTATAATCAAAAGATAGTATCTGGAGGAAAATTTTAATAATCTTTTCCCAATTTTGGTTGATCCTGCGACTTAAAGCAAAATTAGGCAAGACACGGGGTTCCAGGTAACCCTTTTAAATGTATTTTCAAAAACGCGGAAATTTGGCCTGGCTATGTGTGTAAATTATCGGTAGTTGATCCAGATTTTATGAACGTTTCACCTATTTATATTTTTTTGGATTAATAAGATAAATATACAGAAAGAAATACCGTTTTTTGACTAAAGTCAGAAAAGTGAGAATTATTTCCAGAGAATTTTTACACAAAATCAAAGACAACTAATATATACAGGATATTTGAAATGCTGTACATATTAAGTCCGCATGTTTTAAACTTAAAAAATATACTGTATGTCTTTCCAAAGAATAGAAAGATCCATGAAACTGTAAATGTAAAAAAAAATACACCCCATCTATCTCTTAAAGTAGCACATGAAGGTATTGTTTTTTAATTACATATTTGAAATTACTAGGTGAAAAATGGCTTGTATGCTAACTTTTGTCAAAAATTCACCGTGAAATCAAAAGGGTATCGTATGCCTTTCCTCAATTATTACTTTTGTTGATTTGTCAAACTTTGACGTTGCTCAATATTGTCAATTATAAATAGCGTTTTGGGATAGACGTAAAATGAAGCTAGAATGGAGAAACAAAAAAGCACTTGATTTTGAAATTGAAAGCAAAAGCGGAAGACACCTTAAATCCCAAAATTGCCAGGGTTCAGCAGCCATTTTGAATATTTCAAAGTCATCAGCTCATCTAAACATGCTAAATAACATTTTTGAAAAGCTGCTTTAAGTTTGGAGCATTTTGAATACCCAAGAAATAGATTGCCTAAATCGTATTTGAAACAAATTTTTGATCGGAGAAGTTTGGTTATCGATTAATTTATCGTCTGTAGCTTCGTATTTGTTATGGCCTCAGAACGTTTTTAATTCGAGCTGCACTACTGAGTCTTATGTAGACCATGGAAGTATTATACTTCCATGTGTAGTCACAATTATAATCTTGGTATCTATGAGTAGTTTTTATTCTTTTCACTGAACATGATGATATGACTATTACAGCTGATGTTGCTTTGATCAACCAAGTGCTAGGTGTGTAAACAGTTCGATGTTACTAAACTATAAAAAGTTAAATATCAAAAGTCAAATAATCACGATATGACTATTGTACCAATATAAATGTATAACGATAATAAATCCTGATATTACTTAGATAACATCACAGTTAACAATCACTTCTTAAATTGGGACAATTTATGGGGTAGATAAAGAACCAAATTGTTCCAATAATCAGCTAAGAATTAAGACAACTTACTGATAAGAATGAAAATATCACATATCTACAAAATTCGTTAAGTAAAAGGACACGAATGACAACGAATGGATCTTGTTTAACATTCCATTTATTTAATAAATGGAATTAATGAATCATTTTAAGAACATGTCACTAGTACAACAATGTGTACATACTACTTGTAGAAAAGTAAAAAAAAGTATAATGCAAATATGGAGCAAGATCTGCTTACCCTTCCGTAGCACCTGAGATCACCCCCGGTTTTTGGTGGGGATCGGGGTCCGTAATTCTCACTCTTTAGTCTTTTTTATGAAGTTATGTTTTCTGTTTGAATTTTGCTGTTTTCGTTTTTTTTTGCCATGATATTGGTAGCTTGCTTTCGACTTATAAGTTTGGATATTCCTTTTGGTGCCCAATTACGAACCATTCGTTTAGTACTTCACTTTTTCCACTGATGCCATGAATTCCGTCATCAGGCTGAATAATTTGTCAATTTTGGGATTTAACTTTGAAAAATAGAATAAAAGTATTATGCATGTATTTAACATGGAGGGTTAACACAAGTGACAATGAGAAACTCCAGCATACTAATCACTTGTTTTCAACATTGCACAACGTTTTATTCTGGGGCTAATGGTTTATATTTTTAACCGACAATTTATGTTTTGCATTTGGAGGTAGAATTTTCCAGCATGGTGTCAGCATTCTTATGGGAACAATTTATTCACCTCTCCTGGACGACTTTTTATTTTTTCAGTCCTTCTGTCACTTATAAAAAGCAGGAAGAACATATAATTTTCTCAACTCATCAACAGTAATACAAAATAATTGCCAATCCTGAAAGTTTATATACGAGCCGGCTAAAATTATCAATTCCTTGAATAAACTCATTCTAAAAGGCCTTCAATTTAACACTGTCATTCAATTTTTGAATATTGATTTGTATTGGTGTAAATATTAATTTTGTTATCAGTAAATGACAACCATGATACTATATATTATTGTTATACATCCATATTCACATTCACTATACTACCATTTGTTGATACCTAAAGTTTGGTATTGCACAGTGTCATATTTTCTCTTATTGGAAATGACATCCTTACGCTAAGTACAACGAATGTTTGATGTGTACTGATTGATATTTAAGTCTTAGATACACGGTTGCCTATATTTTGTTGTATCCCTTTCATTGACACTTATATATTGACACATATACGGTATGGGCGTATTGTCTTAATCGCAATCAGACCAAATCGTCTTATTTTTATTATTTATTTTTTATATATCATACGATATTCAAGAGCTTGCAGCTGTTTATAAACAGATTTTGGAAAACCTCATCGGTGTGTAAGCAATACATTAATGAGGAAGTGTTATGTCAAAGAACGTCTCGTTATTTTTTCTCAAACATATCATCCTTTTAGATAAATGTTCAGTGTTTTCACAAATAATACAAGATGATTTTGAGTTATAGATTCTAGGATGTGCTATTTACTGTACATTGTTCCCATATTTGTATTTGTGCTATTATGTTTCCTTTTGTCATATGACTTTTAACGCGACTCGATATTTATACATCCTGCTATCATGTTTCTGTTCAGGTAGGGCTTTCCTAGTGCAAGTTTGTCCTGATGTGCGATTAAAACGCAATAAGTTTTTACAGCTTTGTTTCGATTTTACTTAATCCAATCCATGATTTTCAGTTCGGTCCTTTTATTGGCGTCTATACGGTATGGATTTCATGTACTAAATTTGAACTTTGGTGGATAGTTGCCTTATTGGCAATCATACCACTTCTCCTTATATGAATATACCCTTGGAATTCGGTATTTTTGTTTTTTTACGTTTTTAATAATGGGCGTTTAATGTTGTACATTTATCGTACCATTTTTTAATTGAAATTTAAGGACTTTTTATGTCAATACATCCCCCCCCCCAAAAAAAAATAAAAAAATATGTATTTTTAAGCAAAAATCTTTGGCAAGATTTGTCTGCACTACCGTTTGCAGTTTTTATAGTATTTGTGATAGAACCTCTAACCCTTTCGTGACCTACAACTACAAAATACAAAGATAAAAATCAATGTATTTTATGTGCAAATCCTGTAATACTATTGTTGCTGCATCCACAATTTGTAATGTAATATGAAATAAAAACAAACGACAAACTCATGATTTTTTCAGTAAAGTAAGAAATAATATATATTGTTTTTAAAATTTCATGATATAGATATGAGATGCGGACGGGTGTTCATCGCGTATACAGCCATTTAGAAGTAAAATTGATACACAATTAGATAAATATTAAGAACAGAGAGTACAAGAGATAGGATAGACATATGTAAGAAACGGCGTGACAAATTTTCAAAGCTGGCAAAGCTTTAAACATACGTATATGAATGATCAATTCCAGTACATTTTCGGATCCATGACACACTAATAGCAAATTTACTAAAATATTATATGCATGATATGAACATGTATCACCCTAACCTTCGTGTGAGCTTGACAATTGACATCAATATCAAAACAATGGATTTCTAATACACAGGATTGCAATCAGGCGCTGCCAATGAGTGGGCTTCTCTAACTCCAGTAAGTTCTGTTTCACATCGTAAATTCAGGTTCTTTAATCTTCAGTATGAAATGCTTAGAAATGTCAAATAGTTTTAGCAGAATCAAATACTAGCTAACAAAAAATAATAGAAACAGCTAATGTTGTTCTTGGTGTTTTACAAACTAACGGTACAGACCTTTGATGACAACGTACAACGAACGTACAAATAGAATTCGACGAACGAAGCAAAGGTACGGAATCAATTAGTCGTTGGTTTTATCCGTGTATATGCATGCATCTACGACTAGCTTGCATTTTAAATTACAAATATCATCAATATTAAATTCATTAATATTTTTTTAGATGTTAGTGTCAAATAATCATATAAAACATCAATGAAAATTCATCACACCTTTAACAATGCCATATCAGAAATGATCACACTGAAAATGAATCGTATTCAGTAATCATCTTAATTTATTCAGCTACTTTTAATACACGTTGTTTTGGACTTTAATCCTCTTACTGTGCATTAAATAGTTATAATCTAATGAACGAGTATTAAAACATACTTCCAAATCAACTTATTTTTGTTTTAAAAAGTAAACAAACGCAGTTTTCCCCATCATTCTTTATTTTATAATAGATATTTTTAGTCTTAGAGACATGATTTTTCTATTAGTTGTTAGTGGCTTTGAACTAGCTGTCAGATAACTGCGAGTACTCTCAGATCTGTTCATTGTGTCATTTTGTGTCGGGATGTATAAGTACCCGGCCACGTCCACTTTTATTTTTTGTCTATCTAATGAGTGAAGCCTTTTTCAACTGATTTTTATAGTTCGTTTCTTATGTTGTACTGTTATACCACTGTCCCAGGTTAGGGGGAGGGTTGGGATCCCGCTAACATGTTTAACGTAAACCCCGCCATATTATTGATGTATGTGCCTGTCCCAAGTCAGGAGCCTGCAATTCAGTGGTTGTCGTTTGTTTGTGTGTTACATATTTGTTTTTCGCTCATTTTTTTACATAAATATGGCCGTTAGTTTTCTCGTTTGAATTGTTTTACATTGTCTTATCGGGGCCTTTTATAGCTGACTATGCGGTATGGGCTTTGATCATTGTTGAAGGACGTACGGTGACCTATAGTTGTTAATGTTTGTGTCATTTTTGTCTTTCGTGGATAGTTGTCTCATTGGCAATCATACCACATCTTCTTTTTTATACCCGCATCATGCGCACACGATAGTAAAAACTGAACTAGCTGGATACACTTAAAATGAAAACAACACGTCTTAAATTTCATGAAACTGATCAGTAAATCGAGTATAATCGCGCAAATTTTGTTTATGTTATTGACTATATATGCTTATTTTTAGGATTGTAATTGATTATATAAATATATGGTTTATCACAGGTAGTATTAAACATTAATACTGTTATAAGTTGTTATAACTATTATATTAAAATTGTGGCTTTGTTTTTATCTTATTTTTTTTACTTGGATTAATTATACCTTCCCTATCATTCCAAAATGGGAATTTGAACTAAAGATTTAAGGATTGTCAATGAACCAGTTATATCAAGAAAAGAGTAAACAGCTTTGCAGGTTATTATGTAGTGGTATAATTATAACACAGGGTAGTATGTTTGTGTACGTCAAACTTAGGAATTTTCGATTATAAACGTAACAGGGAGTACTTATCCTGCTTTTGAGGTTATATTCATTCTATTGAAGTTCTCAGGTTTATTGTATAATTAACTTCAATCCACATTCCATTATCGGCGATTTAAATTATAGTAAAAAGTGGTTTTAGTATTCTTGATTTAAATATACTTTATGAATGAATTTTATGGTAGTTAAGAATAAACATGTTAAACGCAGTAATTGTACAAATTAGGGATTAAAGCGAATGGACATGTTTTCAGCAAAAAAACAAATTGAATGTATAAATTCCTATACAATCCCGTTTAGTGTAATTCTCTAATAAATTCATGATTAATTTGTGTTTCAGATATAAATAAAAGTTTTAACGGTACCCACACATGACTAACACGAAGGCATGTGTACATGTGGTTCTTCGAACGCGTGTCTGCCATACAAAATGTTAAATCCTGGAATTTTTTATGATTGTATATTCGACAACTGACAGATATCTATGCATCCATGTAGTCGAAATCGGCTGAGTAAAATGAACTACGAATCAAAAGAATAGAGGTCGTTAGTTTACACTAAAGTATATAAATACCACATACAAAATAGATTTAAAAACAAAACCAAAGTAGAAACAAAAGATATGACATATTAAGATAACTGCTGTCTGGGCGATTGACTAAGGACAGACACAGAATAGGCTAGTTATTTTTTTGTTTGTTAAAGATATAGAGCTTTTCCTAATTTTCCTTTATTCTGAATCTGACCAGTGGACTAACAAAACATCCACATATACCGTGACAGTACAACGAGAACAGGAAAGCTCTTTTAAAATCATAACTCTATATTGGCATACTAGATAAACATACACACAAAGCCATACACAAAACAACTTCGAATCAACGAATGCTTGAAGTAACTGCAAGTAAGCTTGCAAGTAAGCTCGCAATAATTCTATATTGGCATACTAGATAACATACACACAATCATACAGAAAAACCTAAATAAACAATTCAAATAATGCTTGTAGTAACTGCCAGTAAGCTCGCAATAATTTGATATTGGCATACTAGAGTATCATACTCGCAAGCATACACAAAACAAAAATAAACACAATGAATGCTTGCAGGCTATGCTTCTTTCATTGTATTGTGAAAAAATAATGAAAAAACATGCTAAATTTGAAATCGCAAAATATAGGGGTAAAAAATCTGTACGCTGCGTCCTAAAATTACGGATATTTTGGTGTAACACCACCAAGAGTCTCTCTGGTCTTTCATACAGCTTTCCGCAATCTGCACACGACTGTATAAAGTAAAGCTGGAGATTATAGAAAATATATACCCTCTTCAAATGATAATTTAAGTAAATAGTTTTCTAAATTGTTTGAAAAACCTGAAGTATGAAATTGTTACCAGTTTGACAGCTGATTGTATCAGATATTTACCCATCCTCTATTGTATATGTATGAAGATGCCCAAACTATTCATTTACCTATTTTGCTCGTCAAATGACATCCGTGTCGTTTACATAATTCTTTTTACATTGTATGTCAACCATTGATCTTACTAAATAGGACACCATTCAATATGTCGGCACGATTTTTGGCCTTTGCGCAAAACTTTATTTCCATGCAGGTCAAGTTGAAGGCAACACCTGGATAGTGTGTGATATTATCGTTTATTGTTATGCTTATACTGTTCATGAGCATCTTTAACATGAAGTCAACTTGATGACATTGATTTAAACAGTATCCTTACGTTTACATTTGGTTAAAAGTCTTTGCTTACGTTTCGCATTTGGTTTAAACTTTATGTCCTTCGGTTAAAACATAAGCTTACGTTTATATTTGGTTAGAACTCTATGTTTAGGCAGCAACCATTTGATTTTCGGGGGGGGGGGGGGGGGGCTATGGTTATTTTTGGAGAACAAAAGTTTGTTTCCAGTTTTTGGAGAAAAAAATAATTTGTTTTTGATTCTGAGAAAAAAAAAATGTTTGTTTCACCCTCAGCTGCCAATATGTAATGCTAAAATTGAAAGAAAAAAATTGTTTTCGACTTGTCGTGAAAAAAATAGATTGTTTAATCCACCATTTGCTACATTTGAAAATGACTGTCCAAGTCAGGAATATGACAGTTGTTGTCCATTTGTTTGATATGTTTTATAATTTGATTTTGCCATTTGATTAGGGACTTTCCGTTTTGAATTTTCCTCGGAGTTTAGTATTTTTGTGATTTTACTTTTTTACATTCGGTTAAACACTATTAATCTTTAGTTAAAAACACTAAGCTTAATTTTCCTTTCTTGAGTTTTGTGCTCGTGTGGATGAGGAATATATGACAAAGAATTCAACCTCACCGTAATAAAAATAAGTATATTGTAGTGATATAGTCATCTGTTATCATTATACTCTGGTTCGTTGCTAATATGTTATATTAAAGGGGCACTAGCCACGAGATTTTTTAAACAATTTAAAAAAGGATTGTAATGATCAATCATAAATGAAAGTGAAATAGAGAAATAATAATTCGCTTTTAGCAGCCAGTATGGTTCAATTTTGTAAAATTTTGTTGGCAAGTGAATAATTTGACCTCACTGAATCCGTATTCATATGAACTTCTATTTAACCCCTTAGTTAAAGATGTATAACGCATGAACATATTGCAATTGTGCGTGTCAAGTTATTGAAATGAAAAGAATGTCAACACTGAAAGTGAAACAAAGGTAAATCATTTGATTGACTGGTTTGATCCAAAACAACTAATTGTTATACAGGTAAAAACCATGATTTAGATATAGATACAAGAAGATGTGGAATGGGTGTCAATAAGAACTATAAATTCATGTCACAATTTGTAACAGTAAACCATTAGAGGTCGAGGTTCGGAGCCTTCAAGGTGGCTCACACCGAACAACTAGCTATAAAGAGCATAACATGACTAGTTTAGACCATTCAAACGGGAAAACAACGGTATAACCTGTATAAAATACAAGAAAAAAACTCCAAGTCAACAGGGTTAAAGAACATCAGTTGTTCGACCTGTTAGTCAAATGTGTTTTGTTTAAATATACTTTTTTTTCACTTTTTTGGTCTTTTGGAAAATGTTGTTTGTGCTGTTTTAGACCCTTCTACAACGAAATTTGTTTTACATGCACACGTATAAAAATTGCGGTTTTTATTCAACGCTATCGTAGGTTTGAACGTAGTTTTCAATTTAGATTATAATTTATATATAACAGATCATCTTAATAAATCTGCAAGGAAATTTTCATTCATTGATATACTCTCTCTATTTTACTATTCTATTGATAGTGCAGTACAAATGCATGGTGGACACTCTTCTTTAATAATTCGTTTTTCTAATAGACTGGATTGGAGTAGGCATTTGTATTTTCCAATTTTTTATGCACAACGTTGTCGAGATATTCTTCCACATGCGTTAATCCAAATTTTCGGTAGCTATGCTTTTTTTTATTGATATATCAAAATGTCATTATATTTCTTATGACAAAACATGTTCATAATTATCATATATATATATGCTCTTAAAAATTATTTTTATCCATATTGAACTGTAATCTCATTTTTATTTTTACATCTGTATTTCAGTTTGTCAGTATCAACACTTGTAAATGCTGGGTGATTACAACAGCCTTTGTATTTTTTTGTTTTTTTCCGATACCCTGGTCGTGGTCTCGTTTTGACCATCTTTCATCTGTAGGTTAGTCATATGTCAAATATACCTGTATAGTGAAATAGTTTTTTTTAGTCCATTTTTCTAAACTTATGTTTCTTTTCTATCTCCTAAAAGTTGAATTGTTCATATATTTAATTTATTTTTCGCGTCATTATAACATATTATACAATAAAAACCACTTTTGTGCATATAATATTTTGTTTCTACACTAGAAAAGAGTTTTATGAAATTGTTTCTATACACCTGGTGTACACTGTTATATAAACACATTTTTCTCTGAACTTTTCATTGAAATTTTAAAAGACAGTTGTTTTGTCATTGTGTAATATTTTACAATTGAATCAATGGGCTATATATCATGTATAACCAAACACGAATACCACTGTATAATCATATAAAAAAAAGAAACTTTCAGTACGGAATGATTGACCTGTAATATTTTGGGACTAACTATTTACAGTTTGATTAAGGTGAATGTTGATAGGTGAGTTGTAGAAGAATGTAAACGTATCTATAAATAATCAAGATGTGATAGGTTTTATGTATCCGTGGTATCTGTCAAACAGATATTCCCAAACGGTTACATTTGTTTGCAAAATTAAAATGAAGCACTTTGTAGGCAATAATTCTATATTTGCAAAAGAATGAATTATTATGAATACTTAGGATTTTCCTATCCCTGGCATAGATAACATTATCCTATTTCAAACACCTT
This sequence comes from Mytilus trossulus, assembly GCF_036588685.1. NCBI lineage: Eukaryota > Metazoa > Mollusca > Bivalvia > Mytilida > Mytilidae > Mytilus > Mytilus trossulus. Next base: position 47,478,967 of record NC_086380.1, on the reverse strand, counting down.
TTCTGAATTTTGGGTCATCAATGATCTTCAATTTTGTTTGGCTTTTTTACTGTTTTCATATCTGAGCGTCACCGATAGACCTTATGTAGACGACACACGAGTCTAGCGTATTAAATCATAAGTCTGGTACCTTTGATAACTATAAGCAAGTCGAAATGTTCTATTGTATTGTTCATATGTGTATTTATCTTTCCTGTTGTCCTGTCATGTAATTTTGTCATAAAAGCGCGAGGTTTGACTAGCCACAAAACCAGGTTCAACCCAACATTGTTTTCTTAAAATATCCTATACCAAGTCAGGAAAATGGCAGTTGTTATCTTATAATTAGTTTCTGTGTGTGTTGCATTGTCGTTTTGTTTTTTGTTGCACTTCAATGTTTCTGTTGTTTCGTTGTTTACCCTCTTATAGTTGATGTGTTTCCCTCAGTTTTATTTTGTAACCAGGATTTGTTTTCTCTCAATCGATTTATGACTTTCGAACAGCGGTACACTACTGTTACTTTTATCTATAACAAGTGAATTCCGATATATATGGAAAATAAATAATAGATAAACATATTATCGAACAGCAAGTACAATTTGAACCTCATTACCAAATGTGTGCTGATGTTAACTTTGGTGGTCATTTTATTGACAGATTGATGTGTGTGTGTGTTTTTTTTGTCGAGCCTTTGACTTTTGTCGAAAAGCGAGACAAAGCGATCCTATATTTTAATAACTTTATAAGACCATCCTGGATTTGTACCAAACTTGGGCAGAAGCTTGTTTATGATCATACAATGATATCCAGAAGTAAAATATGTAATAAAAAAAATCCTGTTTTTCTGTATTTGACTTATAAATGTACTTAGTTTTTCTTCCAGGAAATATTACATACACTCTGTTGTTAAATTTTTAAAAATATTATTAACTTTCTTTAACTATCCTGGATTTCTATAGGGGTTAATTTTTGTGTCATTTGATCTCTTGTGGAGAATTGTCTCATTGGCAATCATGCCACATCTTCTTTTTTATATTTCTACCATTCTTGGACAGAAGCTTTGTTATGATTAAAATCTAGTATCAAGACGGAAATTTATTTCACCTTCTTCCTTATAATTCTTATGAATGGACTTAGTTTTCCTTCCGTTTAACATTACATACAGTCTGCAGTTAACGTTTTTAAACATTTATTGGATTCATAAACCATCCTACATTTTTACTAAACTTGGAAAGAAGCGTCTTGCAATCAAAAGATAGTATCAAGAAGTATATGTTTATTATTTTCCCCCTCATTTTTGTTGAGCCTGCGGTTAACAGCAAAAGTAGGCGAGACACTTGGTTCCGCGAAACCCTTAATATTTTTTTCAATTGTATTTCTCTTTTACGACAAAGAAGGTCTATCAACATGTAGGTATGGAAATTGTGAGATTTTGTAAACATAAAACTTTTGTTTAACCCACCACATTTTGTTTCAGTCATTCACATACACCGTTTTGCAACGTTTGGACAATTAAGCTTCTTAATGAACATATCAACAAAATGAATTGATAAAAAACATGTTTTTGTTGGTGCTAAAAGGTGAAGTAATTGGTTGAAAATAAAGGTACGCAATCGTGGAGGAAAATCAATAAGGATTCGGTTTGACTCGTCAATGACATGGTTCTATTACAATTTTTAGTTAAACCTTTCGCCCCAAATCTGTAATTACCATGTATTGAGCTCATACTTACTACGACTCGGCAAATTCAAAAAAAGGTCAACAACTGGGCAATGATTATATTTGTCAACGGGAATTTGAGAAAGGTAATTTAATATATCATTTCAGTACCGAAGCAATGACTACTGAGTTGATTATACTCTTTGGTAATAGCAGTCAATCAGAGAAGAGGTATAAACTGTTGCTTTTATTTATGAAACCACTTTTCTCGATAAAATGCTTTCCGACACATTGGGATCAAGTTGGTAAAGTTGAAGGTGTCACTGGCAACATGACAATCATAAAGTTCCATAATTCACAATATATATTTGTCAAATGACCAAGATTCAACCCTGCTAATTTGAAATATTCGTATAGGATTGTCAAACAATGGTCAAAGTTCTATAACTCGTTTTATATTTGTCAAACAAATGATCAAAAAAACGAACACTAATAAGTATGATATTTTGTCGCAGTCAAACGAAAGCAGACCAGAGAGAAAAATCAATACAACTGATACAGAATATAAAAATAAGGAGATTTAGTATTATTGCCAATGGGATCACTATCCACCAGAGACTAAAAGACGATGATGTAAACAAAACTGTAAGAAATGGAAGCCCGGTGAGTAAAACACAAACTGTATAAAAAGCATTAAAGGGTCCTCCAAAGTCAACAAAGTCATCCCTACAAAGTCTGAACGCTTTCGAGGAAACAATCCTCTGAAACTATCAGGTAAAGGACAGACTAATGTTTATATAATTTACTGTGAGGACATTCACATTTTACAGGTACTATATAATTTGAAGCATAGATGGATTCGGATTTCTCTTCACGCTACATACACAGAGAAATTTGGCTCACCTGTGACAATGTAAGACAATAAAAAGTCTATCTATACATTGTATGAATATTTGTTAATAGGCTACCTTGGTAAAAGTGAATAGAGAATTTTTCCTTATTTTTCATTTTCTAATACCCCTTATAACCATCCCTTTAATCTAAAACATATTTTCATTTTGTTTGTTTTCTTAGTCGACGACAATACATATTTGTGTAACATAAATTGTAAGAGATCATTTTGTCTATTTTGATGTAATGGTTTTTATATTTATTTGGGATTTAATCGATTTTGTTTCTTATCGAGTACTTATCGTTGTATACTAAATTATGATTGTCCTTCCGTATAAGACGATTAAATGCATTTCTCACAATTAAATCAATTTTTAAAGTTGCAGACTGACATTTAAGATTTTCAAACCGGTTTTAGTGTGACGTTTAAATTTAGACATTGAAAAGTGACAAATTGTATGTTATACTTCGGTACATACGTATTAACTAAAGATGTCGAAAGGGTTCCGCAATACAAAAGGTAAAGTGTTATTTTAATTTACTTGCTTGCAAATTTGTTCTTTATAAATTGAGTTTTAGTTCATATCATATGTAAACGTTTCTTGTCAATAGTAGTGTGTGTGTTTGTGCGCATATGGGGAGGTCATACTATCTTCTTTGTCTAAGCATCGTCATTCCTTGCATTTTATTCTCGTTTAGCTGAATGTCAAAAAATCATTCTGATCCAATAAAAAAACAAGTCAAAAAAGTATGCCAATTCTAATCATTGATGTGATGATGCAACATCTAGTCAACATTAATGTACTGTTTTTAGCTCACCTGGCCCAAAGATTTTGACTCTGAAACCAAAGCATTTAGAGCAAATCTAACAGGGTTAAATTGTTTATCAAGTCAACATCTATCTGTCTAGACATTTCCAGATAAATCGGACAACCGGTTGTTGGGTTGCTGCCCCTGAATTGATAATTTAATGGAAATTTTGTCGTTTTTGGTTATTATCTTAAATATTATACAGTAATAAAGTTAAACAAAGTAAGATCTACAAAGAAGTTAGCATGATCAAAATGGTCAGTTAATCCCTTAAAGAGTTATTGCCCCTTATAGTCTTACAAAACTCTTCTCCTCTGAAACTACTGGGCCAAATCTAACCAAACTTAGCCACAATCATTATTAGGGTATCTTGTTTAAAAAATGTGTGCGTGAACCAGCAAACCCACCAAGATGGCCACCATGGCTAAAAATATATCATAGGGGTAAAATGTAGATTTTGGCCCATAAATCTGAAACAAAAGCATCTGACAATGTGTTATTGATGTTTATCAAATCAATATCTATCTGCCCTAAAATTTTCAGATGATTTGAACACCTGGTTGTTGGGTTGCTGTCCCCATAAGTTAATTTAAAAAAAAATGCTGTTTTTGGTTATTAACTTGAAAACTATTATAGATAGAGATAAACTGTAAACAGCAATGATGTTCAGCAAAGTAAGATCTACTTTAAGTTCAACATGACCAAAATGGTCAGTTGACCCCTTAAAGAGTTATTGCCCTTAAAGGTAAATATTTAACAATTTGGTAATATTTTGTAAATTTTTACAAAATATTTTCCTCTGTAACTAAAGGGCGAACTTTATTATAGCTAGAGAAAATTGTAAGTTGCAAGAATGTTCAGTAAATAAACTCATCATAGATACCAGGACTTAATTTTGTATATACGCCAGACACGCGTTTCGTCTTCAAAAGACTCATCAGTGACGCTCGAATCCAAAAAAGTTAAAAAGGCCAAATAAAGTACGAAGTTGAAGAGCATGAGTAAGATCTACAAACACATCACTATAACTGTGTATAATATGCACATAGACCAAGTTGAGCGACACAGGCTCTGAAAAGCCTCTAGTTAATACGTATTAAAATCGTTTTCAAAATATTTTAACCAACTTCAACAACGTGTTCTGTACAAGTTTATCTAAAACACTTTTTGTACCTTTTTTGCATGAAGTGGTTCATATATTATGAAGACAAATTATGTCAAATTCTTTATTACTTTTACTTAATCGTTTATTAAAATGATCGATCGTTCTGGATGTTTTTAACGGCAACTAAACGCTCTAATGGTGATGGTATTGTAACGATACTACAACACACGTGCACTTACTCTAATGTCATATAAATCTTCGAGATTTGTGTCAAAATGAACATACATATCACAATAGATAGAAAAAAACATCGGAAAGGGAAAACATATTTCTAAAAAAATGAAAACCGAAATAATCTATTCATATATAAATACATTTGAATCAAGACATTTGTGAATAAATTTATTATTAGTCCCTGGTCTTCAAATTAAATGCCTGTTTGATGAACCGATGAGATATGTGTTTTAATAATTTTCGTGCCCTGTACTTAAATCTTTTTTAATTTTTTTATACTGTTCCAAAAAAGCTACCTTTAAGTTTTGATTACATTTTACAATATAAAATAAAATTAGTTGCATCCTCCACTGTATAACAGGATGAACATAGTCGTTTCTCTTTCAATATATTGTAATGGCTAATTCTCAATTTTTGTAATATTGTTCTTTTCCATAAGAGTAGGAATTAAATAAGTTTCCATTTCTTAATTTTACTTCATATTTTGTAAAAAATACAATTTATTAATACTATCCATTAACTTGTGTTTAAAGCTATTCCTGTATAGAATTTTAAATTGTTGTTTACTTTTATTTTGTTAACCCATTTGTCTTCAATTTTACTAAAATATTGAAGGCCTTTTGTAGTCATCAACATTGGACAGGCTGATATCCAGTTGAATTTATAAGGGAAGGTTAAAATGGCCACTTTGTTATAATTGAATTGTTTACATCAGTTTCTATGATCTTTAAAAGTTTAATGTAGGTGAATAATATGAATTTTTGCATCTTAATTAAGTATTTAAACTCAAATTATAGTATAGATTTTCGCGATATTTTTTTAACATTTTTTTATTCGAGCGTCACTGATGAGTCTTATGTAGACGAAATGCGCGTCTGGCGTAAACATAAAATATCAATCCTAGTATCTATGATGAGTTTATTTACAACCATTAGGTCAATGCCACTGCTGGTGAAGTATTAATTCCCCGACGGTATCACCAGCCCAGGAGTCAGCACTTCTGTGTTGACTTGAGTTATCATTGATATGTTCATAATTATAATTCAACTGTTTAATATTACAAAACTTTGATTTTTTGAAATACTTAGGCTTTTTTTTACCTCAGGAATATATTACCTAGGCTGTGTTTGGCAACACTTTTGAGAAATGATTGGTCCTCAATGCTCTTGAACTTAGTACTTTATTTGGCCGTTTTAACATTTTTTTATTCGAGCGTGACTGATGAGTCTTTTGTAGACGAAACGCGCGTCTGGTGTAAATATAAAATTTCAATCCCAGTATCTTTGATAAGTTTATTTACAACCACTGGGTCGATGCCACTGCTGGTGAAGTTTTAATTCACCGAGGGTATCTATCACCAGCCCAGTTGTCAGCACAACTGTGTTGAATTTAGTTATTATTGATATGCTCATAATTATAATTTAACTGTTAACAAAACTTATTTTTTTTGAAAAACTAAGGCTTTTCTATCTCAGGTGTATATTACCTTAGCTATATTTAGCACAACTTTTAGGAATGTTTGGTCCTCAATGCTCTTCGACTTCGTACTTTATTTGGCCGTTTTAACATTTTTTTATTCGCGCGGCTGGCGTATTAAATTATAATCCTGGTACCTTAAGGCTTTGATAACTTATTAGAATTGAGATAAAGAGGAGGAAATCTTTGGTTATTGGCCAATCATAATCGAAGCCAATTTTCTTTTTATCGAATCAGAACCAAATGAGAGTGAGTTTCAGTCAACATTCAAGCAAACTTTGGTTAGAATTGGCCATGAAATGCATCATATAAAATTTCGATCCTGGTATCTATTATGATTTTATTTAAAACAATTGCATTATACAGTTTTCATAAAGTGTAAAACACATTTATTTGCTTTTTTCTTTTGTTTTACGTGTTTGTTTTAATTCTGTGGAAAGTCACCACTTCGGTGTTGACATGAACATCAATTGTATGGTCATTTTAATAATTTTACTGTTTGCAAAAGTAAGAATTATTCTAAATACTAAAGATTTTCTTATCCCAGGCATAGATAATCTTAGCCGTATTTGGCACCACTTTTCAGAATTTTGAGTCATCAGTGCTCTTCAACTTTGTACTTGTTTGGATTTCTTTACTATTTTGATCTGAGCGTCACTGGTGAGTCTTATGTAGTCGAAACGCACGTATGGTGTATTAAATTATAAGCCTGGTACCTTGGACAACTTTTAGTATGACGAAATGTCCTATTGTAATGTTTATTTGTGTATTTCTTTGTCCTGAATGTTTATCTGTACTGTCGTCCTGTCATGTAAAGTTGTCATTTTAATGTTATATTTAACATTGCCATAAAAGCGTGAGGTTTGGCTAGCCACGCAACCAGGTTCAACCCACCATTTTTTCTTCTTAAAATGTCTTGTACCAAGTCAGGAAAATAGCAGTTGTTATCTTATTTTTGCGTGTTGCATTGTCGTTTTTTTGTGCATTTCAGTTTTTCTGTTGTTTCATTGTTCTCCTCTCATAGTTGATGTGTTTACCTCAGTTTTAGTTGTAACCAGAATTTGTTTTCTCTCAATTGATTTATGTCTTACGAATAGCGGTATACTTCTGTTGCCTATATTTAACTTTTTTAATTGTCCATTTTGACCCTCTGTGCTCACAGAATCTAAACACTTGAATAACTGAAAGATTTATTCGCCAGCCATCAGGTCTTTATCTTACCAGAGTAAACAGTACTTCAGTACTTTTATATAATATTGTCATTACATGTTTTTATTTGATGTAATCCTTTAACCCCCATGAAAACCTCTTCTAAAAAAAATGTGGATGTGTGTAAGGTATATTGAAATCTATAAGATCAACCAACCGTTAATTTAAATGTAAATTTACTCAGGTATATGTAGCTAAAAATCTTTTAAAAGTTTTATTATTTTCATTATAGGTAAAAAGACGGAGATTTAATATTGTGGATTTTACTTTATGGTGAGATTTATCATACGTGTATATCATCTGTGAAGACAATATTTTACCACATGGAAGGGGTTTATTTAGAGAGAAAGTGTAATTACCTAGGCTGCTGGAAAGATGACACAGTTGCCGACTATGTTATTAGACAAGTTGCAGACATGGTCAGACATGGGAAAGGAACGAAATGTAAGCTCCATCTATCAAGTCAAGGTGTAAAAGTGACCACTTCGTCGTTAATGTCGGGGAAAACACTAAAGGATGTCGTGCCATTTGATAATATTTATTTTACAACAGTTAATCAGTATAATCCACAGTGTGTGCTATTTATCACAAAAGACCAAAGAAGAAAATACCGCGTTGTCGCAGTCAGTTGCCAAAGTGGCACAGACGCCAGTCTCTTTGTTTCTTGCTTTAAAGATTTGAGGAGAACACTTAGCAGTGAAGATAATAATTTAGAACTTACACAAATTAGTAGTGGAAATTGGACGCTTCGTTCGAAGCATCATCCACCGGATAAACGTCAGCTTCATAACAATGTATATACGCAAGACGTTCGTTCAAATCAAAATGGTGTGATACAAACTAAGCACACAGACATTAATTCCAATGTAGCTTCTTCAAATGAGAAAAACATAAGTAAAACAAACAGCAAATATGAAGCTGTAAACAGGAAAACAGTCCACAACGGGGAAGAATTTTCGAATTCTTTCTCAGAAACCGGTCTACGAGAGGAACTCGATGATCTATCACAGGAACTTAGAGAAATCAAATTGATGCTTGAGACTTCTGCAGGCATTGATACAGATGTGTATTATGATAGAGATGAAAATGAGGTAGTGCATAATGACAGAAAAATAGAGGTAGAAATCATGGATGTCCCTAGGACTACAATAGAGGCTGTTGTAGTAGACGATGAATCCACTGACGAGGAACAGAACCAAAATATAACCGTCAGGCTCGATACAACAACAAACTCTCTTAACTCCGAGGAAAGCGAGGTCAAAGTGGTCGTTCCTGATTACAGGAACTCGGGAACACAGATAAAGCCCAAAACATATGTTCGCCGATACGTTTCCAACGAAAACCCTGTAAAAAATGTCGTAGATAGTGAACAACTTTCTCCCCGAAGTTCAACAACATCATACGATACATGGAAAGAAGATGTAGTTTTGCGAGGAAAGATAGCTCCCCGTGAAATACGTTCGAGGTCAGCTTATGCAAGTACATTCAGTAACGATTCTAGTTTGCAAGGCAGTTTACGAGACCGCAATTCGCATGCAATTTACACGACGACTACAAGAACACATCATACACTACCGCATCATTCACTCCGAGTTCCTATGAGGCGCTCCGTTAACTTGTCGTCAACGATTGAGAGGCCTATTGAAAAGGTTTATCCTAGGCCACGAAGTGTCCATGGTTCATTAGTATATAGACCTATAACACGTGGACAAAAGGGAACGATCTATGCAATTCCCTCCTCAAATAAAGGATATGTAGACAAACATCAGAACAAAACTGACAGATTATCTTCAAACATGTCGCAGAAGAAAGAGGATGTTGTCATTATGAAATCGTGAATTTTGTGCAGGTCATACCAATGATACGATCAGAAAATAAAAATATGTGTTTTTTAAAGAACAGGTTGTAATAAGTTGTAAATTAAAAACAAAATCATAATTGATATATCTATAAATTTATATGGAATTTTACCTTTTCATGTATCGATACTTAATTATTATTTTATAATGTATATACAATTAGAACAGGGATAAAGTTATTGAACAGGACTAGGATTATCTTATGATAATGTTGTAAACACAATGGGTGTTCTCCGTTGACTATTCAATAACCGCTTTACATATCAAATAAATAGCTTTTGTTGTATGTTGACACGATGGCTAAAAGAAACAATCTGCGATAAACAGTGCTTGACTGAAAGTTTTAAAAATAATTTTATTATTTAATCTGGAAAATCTTGAGTGGAAACTCTGATAAGATTCGCAGTTCATAGATTATCGTCTTTTGTTCAGCGTATTAACATAATAACAGAATGCAGTATAACAAATCATTCCTGTGTACTTTAACTATTGAATATATAAATATTGCATGTATTCATATAAGCAAATATAAACATGTATTTATCATCTGAGCAGTTATTGTTTTTCCTTCATATATCACATTTTGGTCATAAATGCACATGATCCAGCAAAGTGGTTGAAATTGTTTTACGTAACAAGGTTTAAGGATGACTGTTCGCTACTCTGTTTTTAAAATACATTTTTTTTTAGGGTTTTTTAAAAATGGTATAATTTAAAAGAACTGTACATAAAGCAACTAAAAAAGCAGAGAATAAAAATGAATGGTTCTTGTCTTCGATTTATGTATAATTATAAGTCTCTTTGACATATTCCCCATTTAAATAAAATGAAAGGTCTGCTGTATGTTTGCCTCTCCTTATGTTTTGAGGGCTGTGTGTCTGTTCGTTCGTCCATCCATCTGTGCCGGTTCAGGTTAAAGTTTTGGTTAAAATTGTCGGTCAAGGTAGCTTTTAATGAAGTTGAAATCAACTTGAAACTTAGTACACCTATGATATGATCTTTCTAATTTTAATTCAAAATTTCATGATCCAGAATCTGAATTTAGCTTCCATGTTAATTATACTTAGAAGCAAAGATCATTTAAAAGACGAAAACCAAACTACGAACCGTGGCAAATTATATTGACAGAACTGGCAGATTTGATACTGCTGATCCTCAATTCCAAATCTTAAACAGCACATATGCTTTAAAGGCACATTGAGAAACATACGATAAGCTTAACGCACGTTTGAGTGAATCTGCATATTTGAGACAATTTGTGCCATCAGGATTTAGGATCATATCCCGATAGGTATTTAGTGTCTTGTCGTCATAAATGATCATACCTCCTAGGAATATGATGAGTTAAAAGCAACTGCGTTGAAACAGTTTATTTTCAATATTGGGATAGTAGCTAGGGTTCCAACTTGGGTAGTAGGCAGGGCTTATTTCAATACACGGTAATAAAATTAACGGTACCAATTTTCTTGCACCAGATGCGCATTTCGACAATACATGTCTCTTCAGTGATGCTCGCGGCCAAAATATTTGAAATCCAAAGCTTATATAAAAGATGAAGAGCTATAATCCAAAAGGTCCAAAAAGTATAGCCAAATCCATAAAAGGAATCAGAGCTTTGCATGAGGGAGATACATTCCTTACTGGGCTGGTGATACCCTCGGGGACTAATAGTCCACCAGCAGAGGCTTCGACCCAGTGGTAGTAATAAAATTAACGGTACCAATTTTCTTGCACCAGATGCGCATTTCGACAATACATGTCTCTTCAGTGATGCTCGCGGCCAAAATATTTGAAATCCAAAGCTTATATAAAAGATGAAGAGCTATAATCCAAAAGGTCCAAAAAGTATAGCCAAATCCATAAAAGGAATCAGAGCTTTGCATGAGGGAGATACATTCCTTAATTTATAATAATTTCTAGTATTTTATAACAGCAAATTTTAATAACACAAAAAATTCGTATGTTCATGCCAGTACCGAAGTACTGGCTACTGGGCTGGTGATACCCTCGGGGACTAATAGTCCACCAGCAGAGGCTTCGACCCAGTGGTAGTAATAAAATTAACGGTACCAATTTTCTTGCACCAGATGCGCATTTCGACAATACATGTCTCTTCAGTGATGCTCGCGGCCAAAATATTTGAAATCCAAAGCTTATATAAAAGATGAAGAGCTATAATCCAAAAGGTCCAAAAAGTATAGCCAAATCCATAAAAGGAATCAGAGCTTTGCATGAGGGAGATACATTCCTTAATTTATAATAATTTCTAGTATTTTATAACAGCAAATTTTAATAACACAAAAAATTCGTATGTTCATTCCAGTACCGAAGTACTGGCTACTGGGCTGGTGATACCCTCGGGGACTAATAGTCCACCAGCAGAGGCTTCGACCCAGTGGTAGTAATAAAATTAACGGTACCAATTTTCTTGCACCAGATGCGCATTTCGACAATACATGTCTCTTCAGTGATGCTCGCGGCCAAAATATTTGAAATCCAAAGCTTATATAAAAGATGAAGAGCTATAATCCAAAAGGTCCAAAAAGTATAGCCAAATCCATAAAAGGAATCAGAGCTTTGCATGAGGGAGATACATTCCTTAATTTATAAATTTCTAGTATTTTATAACAGCAAATTTTAATAACACAAAAAATCCGTATGTTCATGCCAGTACCGAAGTACTGGCTACTGGGCTGGTGATACCCTCGGGGACTAATAGTCCACCAGCAGAGGCTTCGACCCAGTGGTAGTAATAAAATTAACGGTACCAATTTTCTTGCACCAGATGCGCATTTCGACAATACATGTCTCTTCAGTGATGCTCGCGGCCAAAATATTTGAAATCCAAAGCTTATATAAAAGATGAAGAGCTATAATTCAAAAGGTCCAAAAAGTATAGCCAAATCCATAAAAGGAATCAGAGCTTTGCATAAGGGAGATACATTCCTTAATTTATAATAAGTAAGTTGTGGTGATATCCCCTTAATAAAAACAGCAATATATATGTTGGCTATTATCTATTTCGGACTGAAAGCGATTAACCTGTTGCGGTTTTTCACTTACTAGTAGTATCATTTAAAATTTAGTATAACCTTCTTTTTTTTTTTTGATTTTCAAACTAAAAGATGCCTGCGAAATCGCGATACAATTGGGGAAGTGTTGAAATAAAGAGTGGACACAGTGCGGATTTAGCCATGGTGAATGATTTGTATTCCATTTTTTTTTTAAAGAGATGAAATTACTTGCGGGGTGTCGGCTATGTTAAACACGGGGAAGCAATTTTGAAGCGGAGAAAAACGATAAAAGTGAGTTCAAGTATCAAAATTTCTTTTGAACCGAAACATGATCTATTTCCAGCAAGCAGTATCTTTTATGTGTGTTGTTTTTATCGTTTTTCTCCGCTTCAAAATTGCCACCCCGTGTCCAAAATAGCCGACACCCCGCAAGTGGCGTTCTACACGGTTAGTGTGGTTTTTAGTAGTGTCTTACCCAATTATCTCAATAACCGTATGACCTACGTAAAATCCGTTGACTTTACCGAAACGGATCAAATTGAGTAACACAATGGACAGAAAATAAATCGGATTATGGGAAAAATAAATCTAAAACACTTTACCAGGAACTAACCCCTATTGTATCTTAGACGCTATTCCAAATCTGTATATATTCAATGCTCCCACCTTTTGCGGTGACTATTTAAGTTTGCTAAAAATTGTTTACTATTTGTATTGACTATAAGATTTGTTATTGTTTTGGGTGCTATTTCATATTGGGATTTATACTGAATTAAAAATGACTTGTTGTAAAGTATTCTCTTAATAATGGGAATAATTCCAAATTGCTGACTATGCGGTATGGGCTTTGCTCATTGTTGAAGGTCGTACGGTGACCTATAGTTGTTAATGTCTGTGTCATTTTGGTCTCTTGTGGACAGTTGTCTCATTGGCAATCATACCACATCTTCTTTTTTATAAATAGATGGTTTACGAATATCGTGTTCGTTCAAAATAATTATAGCTGCCCTTTTTGAAAATTGATTAACTCAATTTAAAACTTGTATGTGCATAGGACTACTAACACAAAGGTTTCTGGTTCGATCCCCTCTCAGGGGAGAAAATTTCAGGGACTGAATTTTCGGCTCTCCCTAGACACCATTTGCGAGTATGGTATTGAAAAACGATGATAGTCCGTCGGAAGGGGACGATATATGGCTGACACGTGTTACAAGAGAGCCATATCTCTTAGACGTAAAAGAAACTCTTGTAGATTTCGAAAAAGAGTAGGCTAATGCCGCTACAAGGCAGCACTGGCACCCGCAAAGTGGAGATGGATTTATATATGTTGCAATAACTTGTTTCCCAATTCCCTATAAATAAATATTTTAAACTAAAACTTGTTACATACCAGTAGTCGTATACCATTGTACATTTATAAAACATAATTCGTGCATTATGATTCGAGTATCACTTGATTCTTTTCAATAACGATAATGAAGAATTAACTCTTTTGATAATAATTATGATCATACCAAGACAGAATTGTTTGTTGTTGTTTTTTTTTTTTATACATATGTTGGCCATTTATAAACATTTTTAGTTTGTTGGTATCTATGAAGTTCGATCAAAGCGAGATAACTTTAAATTTAATTGTCTTAAATAGCTGTCAAGCTAGTGTGTATATATTATTGCATAAAACAGAGTTTGCAAACGGAAAGTGATTTTTTTTTAAATATTTTGTATATAAGTATTCATCATTTAATACTATGTGATAAATTTGTTTGATTAGTAGCCTCTTACAACATTTCTTGTCTATATCGTGGCCCCTAGTTTTTACTGCAGAAGGAACTAATAACTATTTTGTTTCATACAACTTCCAATATTGTTTTGCATTGTATACATAGTAAGTAGGCGGATATAATTTCCTGCATATTCTTTTTGGCTCAAGAATGGTTAGATTACTTTATAGTGATTGTGTACAGTTCAGTATAAATCTTTCAACCTTAGTTTTGAGACCCTCTTAACATATTTTTTTCACATTTGAGTTAAACCTTTCTTTAATTTAAATACTTTTTTTCTCATAATTGTACACTACACTAAAAAGTAAAAACCTTTTTTGAGTTAGAGCGGATGTGATTTGTGTAATTTTCATGCATAACAAAATAACTCTGTGTTCTCGGGTCTAATGTTCAAGTCAAGTTGTCTTTCTTGATCGAAAGAAAAGATGCAGTATGATAACTGCATTCCAGCTATTAAAATCTTTAGGCTCTGGTACTGAGAACAAGCCCTTCGGTCACTTGATGTCATTTGTTGTGTTATGCGTTTTATATTTTGTTTTATGCTGATGTAAACGTTATAAAGGTCGTCATACTATGGCTGTGCATTTGGCCCTCTTATTGGTGTAATTTGTGTTAATTATATAAATTCAAATATTTATTGCCATATTAATTTTAAACATTAAGTTTGTGACATACAAAATAAACAATATAACTATATATACACACACAATCATTCGTTTACAGTAAATATTCCAGTGTCCCCTGTCCTCAGTTCTAATGACCTTTTGATGTAGGACCCCAATTTATTTACTTGTGATGGTGTTGATGGATTGAGTATAGAAATCAACTTTTCTTCATCAGTAAAATCTTTAACAGAAAAATTAAAATCCTAATTGTTAAAAAAGTTATTTCTTAGTTCCATATTTAATTATAATTATCATGATTATTACATGTATGTCAAATTGCAATTAAACTCAAAATGTAATTTTCAGAAAGGTAGAGGAAAGCACCAAAATATATATAACACGTATTCTCCTATCTTAATCATTTTACAATGTAAAAATTTCGTTTAGAATCGAGTGTCATGAGAAGAAGAAAATTAACAATGAATAAGGATAAGTAGCATGTAAGACTTTTAAATCAAGATAATAAAGATTCGTGTAAAAGTCCAAGGGAACATGAACAAATGGTACAGATGAGTACCAATAGAGCGTTATCCCGTCAAATCTTAATGCTTACAGGCAAAACTACTTTTACAGCCCCATACTACTTTAATTTCACACTTATAAATTAAATGATTTGTGTTATACACCGTCAAGGTGTAAATACTTTACCTGTAAATTTACCTGAGGCATCCCATTGTCTTAGCAGTCAATAACAATAATGAAATTGACATGCAGTTCATTGATTTCTGGTAACAACACACAACTATGATTATTGATGTCCAATAGTTTGTTCATTTTACAAAATTTCTATGCAAAAGTCTTCCCTTAACTGACCTTAAAAGTATAAAGGTAAATATTAATTTGTCATTTAATCGTTGGGTGTTTATTTTAAAGTCTCGCTCCAGTAAAGGCATATTTTTAAAAAGATTTCAAAACCGGTTCTGAATAGACAATTTAACATGTCGTCCGTGAATAAACAGACACCATATTTTACATATGAATGTTGAATGAACGTCTAGGTTCAACGATTCACACAAATTTTCTTCATATTGTTACAGTGACATTTTTTGGATTATTAAAAATCAAGAAGGATATAGTTTACCGATAATTAGATCCAATGGAATAACCAAAAAGAGAATTAGAAATCTGTGGAAGTTAGAAATAGTGAAATAATTGTCATGTTGTGATCAGGAATGTCGCATTGAAAAGGTAACTCAATTCTTTAACCCTGTAGTTAAACTATTAAATTACTTCACCAACAGTTTCCTTGTATGACAGCCGCCATTACGAAATATTTATACTGAATTTTATATTTATTTTAGGGATTCAAAATGGTGATACAAAGGGAAGAACCGACCCAAACATTGGCAAAACGACGTGTATTGTACATTGGTAGCTCAGTACCATTAGAGACAACAGAAGGACTAGAAGCCGTTCAACAGCCACTTAGGGATAGATACCCGGTAGGTGAACATGCTCAGTTACAAGGTATAGACTCAACTCTTACCGTTCTATACACCGGTTTACAAATTCAGTATATTGATGATCCGGATACGATTGTATTTTTCCCGATTTCTTCATTGACAGTATGCGCTGCAGTAAGGCCCGTAAATGCAATAAATGCCCCAACAGGGGAGGTGATGGCCAAATTTGTGTCTTTAAATTCAGAAATAGCAGCTCAGAATGCCAAAAATCCGGCTATTTTCACAGCGATTACACGTCGTGCAAAAGGAAGGAAAGTTCTCGAGTGTCATGGGTTCGTATGTGCCTCTGATCAGGACGCATTAGACATTGTAAAGGCAACATCAATGGCAGATCAAACGAAACGGGAAAATGGAACAATTCAAAATGGTCAAGCTCCGTATAGAGCAGTAAATGGATCAGGTAATCGACCAGGATCATTTAGGGTTGTAAACGGTACTGTTCCAGTCGAAACAACTGCTATGGTAAATGGTTCTTTGCGGCGTATTATTGTAGACAAACCAGTATCCGCTAGACAAAATGTCCGACTTTCGGCCGGCGACAATATCCCGTCAGTAGTTGATGACGTTCCACAGGAATTTTATGATTCACCGCCACCTCAAGGATATTTTTATCGTCCAAATAATGTTCAGGCTAAAAGCTTTAAAATAGAAAAGAAAGAACCGCCTATTTCTGCTCGATCTCGAGTTTCCAACTCATTTGTACAACCAGCAGACGTTCCTCCGCCTCCATCGCCACCATCACCGCCGGCGGAACCAGCTCCAGTTCCACCGCCACCTCAACCGCCTATAATAGAAGCTCAGCCACCACCACATGATAGACCTTCTGAAACACTATCAACAAGAAGTCAACCTGAAAGACCTTTACATCAAGAAAATGGTATACCACCACCATTTGGCAGGCCTCGAGGATATATGCCAGGCAACTTTGGAGCACCGTTCTATCCACCTCCACCCTCCTACATGAGACCGATGTATTATCCGCCGCCACCGCCGCCGATGACGAGACCACGATTTTTCTCTCCTCAACCGTCTATGCGAGCGCCACCCTACCCTTATCCATACCAATATCCAATGTATCCTCGATTTGTTAAACGACGACGACCAAAAAGGAAGGAATCTGAGTCGCCGCATTCAAAGTCTTCTGACAGTCGACACTCTGGTCATAAATCTCCGAGAGATCACGAAGAGACCGATAGGAAAAGGATTCCAAACGGAGATTTTGACAGTGAAAGTGATGATTTATTTAGACCAAGAACGCCACCCCGTGATTACGAATATGTCAATCCTGACGTTGATTCTCCACCAAAGGAACGTATGAGTCGTCGAGAGGAATATGAAAAGCGACGCAATCGCAAAAACCGCGATAAAAATGAGAGAAGTCCACCTAACATGATGTATAACGGCTATCGTCCCTACTACATGTATCAGCCACAATCGTTTAATCCTTACATGCCACCGGAAATGGCACGTTATCCGCCTCGTTCTAGTTCTGTTCCTCCCCATCTTCGATATTCATCGAAAGACCGAAAGACAAATAAAAAACAAAAGAAAAACAAGAAAAAAGAAAAAGGCCATTTCCGTGGAGGAGGTCCGCATTATCCGTATGGAAAAGAGGATATATCTATGGAAAGTGGTAGTGTTATGGGAGGATATACATCAGAAATTCCACAAAGAGCATATCCAACCGATGGATACTATATGTACCCACATAGACCACCACGTGACTTTCGAAGGGAGAAAAACCAATTTTTGAATGAAAAGTCGTTTTCGCGGCGAATGCAAGAAGAACATCGCACGTCTAAAGGTAAAAAGCAAGAGTATTATCCTACAGCTTACGAACTGAATGATGCTCAAGCAGAAGAGCGGATAAATGAACCTGATTTCTCAATGTACTAAACAGCACTCGTAAGCTTTGTATACTAGTATATTTGTTTCTACAATAATCAAAAAGAAATATGTTTTCTAAAAGAATATTTCACATAAGAAGGTTGGTGACACAGGAAAGAAGTTTTAGTTATAGAAAAGAAACTTGATGATCAAACGATTCATTATATTATCCTTTTGACTGGTCAGTGTTTACAGTACATTATACTTTATAGGATAAGAACGATGTACAATAATTCAAGTATCTTTGGAGGAAAACAAACATATGTCATAAATATATATATATATAACAAACATTAACATATTCGTCTATATTAGTGCTAATGGTTTCATTTTATATGTAATTGTTATATCCGGGATTAACTTTCATCAGATACCACTGTTTACAATATGACATTTTAGTATATGTAAATATATGTTAAATATTACTTCTGCAATTCTATAAGATAGAGTTTTGTTGAAATTTAAGATATTATTCTTACTTGGTTATAGTTGCATTAATGAATAACATGGTATTGAATGGTGAACTCGACAATATTTTGTTGTCTCGCCTCGACAGAGTCGAAAGCTAGACTTGGGTAACCTGTTTCCGGTGGCATCGGCGTCGGCATCAATTTGTTAAAGTTTGTGATTAATTCAGTTTAAGGGGGACCACTAATGGTAAATCAATGATATTCGGTATGTAGTTGGATAGCATTGGCATCTCTCGTTCCCATTGAAGATCATTTGTCCCTTCCTTTAATCACGATCTGTTGACCTTAAAACTGTTGCACTCTTTTCATGTTTATGTTATGATAAGGTCAGTTTAACAGTTTGGGGACAACCCAAAAATGGGGAACCATTCCCCAAATGAGTAACAATCATTCATTTTAGTAACCAGTTGATAGTGCTTAACATAAATATGTCCTACAATTGGTCTTTTTACAGAAAATGATACAAATTTATGGATAATGGAACAACTTTTTCCAAAGAACTATATTTTTGTTATGGGATTTTAAAAAGTAAGTAGCCTTGAAAATTGTCAATTTTTCGAAGTTTTCATAGACTTGTTACTTCTCTGTAAATCAAGATAGGAGTATTCATTCTATGAAAAATTTGCGGCATCTTTCACGATTATGTGCAATTTTAAATAAAAAGACTCCGTTTAGAATACTTTTTTTAAGCACTACCAAATGTTTACTCAAATGAGACTCAGAGGTTGTTACTCGTTTAGGGAATAGTTCCCAATTTGGCGGGTTGTCTCCGACCATCAAGGGGAACCAGTAGCGGTAAACTAGACTGTTATTCGGTATGTAGATGTATAAACATTGGCACATGACATCTTGTTTCTATGGAGATGATTTTATTCATGGTCTATTGATTTTGAAATATGAGCTTAATTTACATGTTTAGTTGGAGGGGAACCACTGTATTATGATAAGTCAATCGACTCGTATTTGATATGCAGTTGAATCAGTAACATTGTATCAAATATTTGGCCCTTTGACTTTTAATATACTGCTTATTTTTCATATTAAGGAGTATTGATATTATTAAATATTTGAATTCCTGACATGGTTGCATTTTACTATCAAAATAACATGCGAGACTTAGCGATTGTGCGTAAAGCGAGACTTAGCGATTGTGAACCGGATACATAAAAGCTTAATATTGCTGGAGTAAGAAGACCTGGACGCTCCGTCCATATACTAGGTATATAGACGCCTTATGTTATGAAGTTTCCGTATGTCATATTTCCACTGTCCTTGGCCTCAAAGTCATGGTTCTGTGACTACTTCAAAACAAGTTCAGATTTTGTAGTCTTAATTTCTATCTTATTAACTATTTAATATGCGTATCTAGCAAAGTCCTCATCTTCTCAGAAAGTTTTCACTTGACCTTGACCTTATTTCATGGATCGGTGATCAAGTTAAGTGTTCGTGGTCAAGCCAATATCTTAGATACTATAAGTAGTATATTTGGTGTATGGAATGATTGTTATGTGTACATGTCTAACTGGCAGATGTCATCTTACCTTAATCGCCGCGATATAGCCTTTTTGTGCTAATGCGGCGTAAAGCAACCAACAATCAATCAATCTTCTTACCTTAACCTCATTTTCATATTTTAATTTTTTGTGTAATTTTTTCTACCACTGTATGCAATAGGTCACCTTTTTTTTTGTGAATGGAAATATCTTTGTATCTTGTTTACTTAACCTTGACCTGATTTGTATAGGTAATTGGTTAATTTACAGTTTTAATGTTTTGCTCTGTTTTTCTTAAACCATTATTATAATCAATAGGTTAACTCTATTTGGTGTATGGAATGATTGTAAGGTGTAAATGTCTGTCTGGCAGTTATCGTAAGATCTTGACCTAATTTTCATGGTTCATTGGTAAAGTTTAATTCTAAAATACTGTATCTAATACATTAGGTTCACTATATTTAAAGCATGTAAAAGATTGTAAAATGTGTAAGTCTGTCTAGCAGACCTTGAAGACCCCATTCCATAGATCACTGGTCAATATAAGGTTTTCGTGGTTTGGTCTGATTTTTGTATACTATAAGCAATAGGTCACTACTTTTTTGGGGGGTATGGAATGATTGTAAGGTTGACGTGTATTTTTGGCTTGGTTTATCTGCCCTTGACATCATTTTCTGTTATGTTATTTTTTAGGACTATCAATATAAAATTATTGGTCAGTAAAGCAGGCAAGACATTTCAGCGTGTGCTGGCTTGTTGTATATAGATATAAGAAGATGTGGTATGAGTGCCAATTAGACAACTCTCCATCCAAGTCACAATTTGTAAAAGTAAACTTTTTGTGGTTTGTTCTTGTATTGAGCTGTAGCACCACTATCCAAGGTTATCTAAAGTCAAGATCCTGTAGTTGAGTGGTTGTCGTTGGTTCGTGTCATGTCATATTTGTTTCTTCGTAAATTGTATAGTAATAATGATAGTTTTCCCAATTGAAATGATTTACATTTTTGATGTCAAGATTTTTTTTATAGCCGACGATACGGCAAGACGTTTTTTTTCCACATTTTGAAGGCCTTTAATTGCTTACATCCACTTTATTTGAACTTTGGTGGATATTTGTCTCATTGGAAATCGTACTTCATTCCCTTGTGTCGGCCAGTTTGCAGGTATTACGATCCGGCGGCGGCGGCGTAAATTTTTGTTTAAGGCTTTATATGTCAGAAGGTAGAAAATCTAGATTCTTCATATCTTGTATGCGGATACCTTACGTTACAAAGTTTCTGTCTGTCTATGTCCTTGACCTTATTTTCATTGTTCAGTGACTGCTTGAAAAATATAAAAGGATAACTATACTTGGTATATATAGGTTCCTTTCAACGTCTACATGTCAATCATACAGTATTCCCCTTACCGTTTCCTCGTGTCATGGATCATTGGTCAAGGTTAAAGTTATACGATTGGGTCCGTTTATGTTTTCTGTTCTGTTTTTCAAGTATTGTCAGCAATAGGTCTACTATATTTAGCGTATTGATGAATGTAAAGTGTGCATGTCTGTCTTGTGGTTATCATCTGACCTTGACCTCATTTTCATTGTTCATTGGTCAATGTTAAGTTTTTGTGTATTTTCCTCTGTTTTTCAAGTAATATAAGAATATTTAGTGTATAAAATGATTGCATAGTATACACATCATTCTAGCCAGTATCATCTGACTTTGACCTCATTTTCATGGTACATTGGTCAATGTTTAGTTTTTGTGTTTCAGTCTTGTTTTTCAAAAATTTTAAGCTATAGATCAGCTTTCATTAGTGAATGAAATAATTGTAATGTGGATACATGTATGTCTGTCTGGCAGTATCCGTGACCTTGAAATCATTTTTATAGCTGATTTGTCACTGATACATTTTCGTAATTTTGTCAGTCTATCAGATACTATAAGAAACAGGTATATTTTGTGTTTTGAAGGATTTTATGGTGTACATGTCTGGTTTGCCTGGGTCATCTGACCATGTCTTTATCATCACAGAACATTGATAATGTTAATGTGATACTTGTGGTAAAATTCTATGTTGCAGACTTTCAACATGAATTCAGTAATAAGTAAACCAGGCGAGGATTTTTTACCGCTCAATCATAGGTTCTTGACCTGGGACAGGCTCATTTAGAAGTAGTTGGGTTAAACGTGCATGCGGGATACACTACTCCCCTTAACTGGGAATTTGGTGAAATAGCACAACATAATTGGAAACTAGAAAAATCAGTTGGAAATGGCCAAACTCATCAGAACGATTCAAAGCAAAACAACAAAAGCACAAAAAAAACTATTGTGGAATGAGTGGGTGATTATATAGGGAATCACTGAAGCATAATGGGAGGGACCCCTCGTAGAAAATTTCTGAATTCGCTACTGATGATGTAAAGTTAACAATGATGATCACACGATCACATTGACCCATACTTAATATTATATCAATCAGGTTATCGCGTTATATCGGGTATTTATTGTATGACAGCCGTGTATGGATGAAGGGACTGAAATATGTTTACAATACATTGTATGTACAACACATACAAATAATACATACGAATAACACATACATACACTTCGAATTGTTTTGTTGTTGATGATTTGTCACCAAGAGTAAAAACTACATGATAAATATCATAGAAATATGACTTGAGGGCGTTTAAAGTAATGTTGCAGGCGTAAAGATGACGGATTGAATTACAGAGATTAGAATATTTAACAGTTTTACGATGTTAAACATAAATTGCATGCATGGGCGAGCCGTTGATAGAGCTTTTTGTCCGTCTTCACTTTTTTTGGTTTAATATATATTCATCTTTGATACTACATCGCTTATAGGATACAAACTTGGTAAAAACGTCTACTTATATGACTAATAATAGACAATATGAGTTATAGGAAATTACATGTTTTTGTGCCGGTAGAATTTGACGTTATTTGCTCTACCTTTATCCCGTTTAACGGACTCCATCACAATACTTCTCGACCAGGGTGAAGATTATAATATATTCGTGAAGTTATAGGACCTTGATGCTTCATATCTTATATACAAATAGGTTGTGCTACTAAGTTTCCGTCTGTTTTTTGTCCATTGTCCTTTTTCGTGGTTCAGTACCTGCTCAAAAACTGAAAAGTATATTTAGCGTGCATTTCTCACTTATTATGACTAAAATGATAACTATATTTTCATTGTATACTTTTATGGAACCTTTGCAAGGTCTATATATCTGTCATGCAGAACCCCCCGACCTTCACCTTATCTCATTGATCAGTGATGAAGTATTGGATTTCATCAAATACGGTATGCAGAAGGTCACCTTTTAAATTATTTGGTGTATGGAATCATAGTAGGTGTACATGCACATGTATATTTGGTGGATTACATCTGACTAACTTGCATGTTTCCTTGGTAAATGAAGTTTTTGTGTTTTAGTCTCTTATGCAAAAATAATATATTTGGTGTATATATAATTATCACCATATTTGAATATAAAAAAAAAGATGTTGTATGATTTCCATTAGAAACGTATCCACCAAAGACCAAATGACGATGATGAAAACTCTATAAAACATAAAGCATGAGGATCTCTTTATGACCTTATACAATTATGCCTCGTCCACACGTACTTTTAATTCAAATTCGCTATCACGTTCACACACTCTTTTTTTTTTTTAATTCGAATTATCCAATTCGCATTAGAAATACGCGTTTGTTAATACGAATTAAAAGTAAACGTCGTTTGGACAGTATATATTTAGCGAATTTGACGCGCATTGCAATTCGAATTAGAATTGACGTTAGGACGTAAAACTTTTCGAATGCGAATTAGACTAATTCGAATTAGTTAATGCGAATCGAATTCGAATTACGTGTGAACTCAGCATTATGTTGAGTGCATTTAAAAGAAGAATGTGTGAACGCGATTAGCGAATTCGATTCGAATTCAATTCGAATTAAATGTTTATGTGAACGAGGCATTAGTACGTATGATTTGTTATAAAAAGCCTTGTGAAGAAATTTGTAACAATTAAATCTAAAAAACCCAAACCCAAACACATAATTAATGTATAAAAAAAAACAAATAACGAAAAAATACGACCAACAAGAAACACTGACAGACTCCGGAGTTGAGACAGATTTATGTCGAAATTAAACAGGTTTTTGAGCGCTAAACATTTCCCCATAACCTGGGACAATGTTACAACAGAACAACAATTTAAGAATAAACGGTAAAATGGAACTATAGGTACAAAGCACACAAACAACTTACATAAAATCACACTGTAATACAGCAGTCCCACTAGGCCAAGTTCAAACTACAATCTGTGAAAACAAAATGAAAATTTTGACCATCGTAGTGCGATCGTGCAGATCGTAGTAAGGTCGTAGTTCGGTTGTGGTGAGGTCTTCATGAACGTGATGAGCGTTTGAACATGATCAAAACAATCGTCGTGCGGTCGTGGCAAAATCAGGTCGTAGTAGAAGCGTAGTGAGAGCGCAGTAAGATCGCAAATGTCACTGTACCATCGTAGCGACAGCATAGCGAAAATGGGAATCTAGTCGGGGAGACTGCTCTACGATCTCACAGCGACTATTACGACCATCACATTCTTACCACGACCCAAACACGCTTCCACTACGACTATATCACATTTATACCACGCTTTTCAATACCATAGTACAATTTTAACACGCCCATTGTGTCCTCATCACGCTGTTCTTACTACGTTTATACTACGATCATCAAGCACATTGACTTTGTCATAAAAGCTCTCAATATTTTGTTTTTTTGTATGTTATTTGACTTCTTGTTCTTTATCTCCAACTGCTCAATCCTTCTTGATACATTTGTGTCATCCCTACTATCGTTTACTTAAGCATCGTCATAGACCAGCAATTAGTTGTGATAAAGATTGAATTAGTCGGTCCGACATAGATCTACTAGATCATGATTAGTTACTACTAGTATCAGATCGCCATCTGCCTCTACCTATACCCTTACCCTTACGTAGATTTGGTTGCATGACTGCATTGTTTCCTGAAAACTTTACGTACATGTATCAATGAGAAATAGAAGGAATAATACAGACGCAACGTTAGATATTGCTACTGCCACGAAAAATAGCGTTAAGTAAATATTTGACGAGAATTTTTTTTATAGAATGCTGTAATAAATATTTCAAATTATACATTAAAATAAAGATTTATTCTTAAATTTTCACATAATGACAGAGAAAGAATTAAAATATAATATTCAAAGGCTTGAGGAAGACACAGATCATCCGAAAAACGTTTACTTAGCGTTGTCCCATGTACAATGTAACAAACTCGTAACATAAAATTCGTACAATTCGCGAAATATTCACGCAACTCTTCGAAATTTTGCATGAACATTCTATGACGTGATATATTTCAGTATTGGTTAACATGGCTGTCTCCATTTAAAATTTGCATACATATTTTCAAAAGAATATGATGAACGGAAATGTCCCATCGGAAATTTAATTTGGAAACTTATTTGGAACATTTCAGTTCAAAAATAAAATGTTGATAGAAAATTCATTAAATTGTAAGCACGATCGTTTTGTACTAATTGTTAGCTCCCAAAATTCGAATGGAAATATAAATTGAGCTACAAGTGTAAATACGTCTATTGCAATGTCTTGCAGAAATGTCCGAGTTAAATTTCATGCCTTTACAAAACTTTTACGGCAAAAAAAACCCCAGAGATTTGATTTAAGTGAAGATTATTTTTTTGGCTTTGATTACTATATCAATAAAAAGTACTTTCAAAGTTGAAGTTGGTACACCAAATAGCATTTAGATTACAGGGTTGTCTATAGAAAATACGGAATAAGTCGTCTGTTTTGGCGAATATTTCTGCAGATTTAGAAAATGTAAGTATCTAAATCAATATGGTTGGTCTGGATCACTTTTTATAACTTGAATGTCCAACTCTAATATATTTAAACAGTTTCTTGGAAGGTTTGTCCGGAGAAGGCAATATAAAGAAATAAATGATAAAAGCAGTCTAGATATTTTCTCAAAATTTATTTTTGCACAAGGAAGGCAACCATATCTGACGAACTTGCTGGAATTCAAGTCTGCAAGGCTAAAATTGTTAATACGAACAAATTGTTAACCTGTAAACAAAGTATTGTATAGGATGAATTTTAGCGAGAGTCCCACTTGCTAAATGTGATTATGTAATTCTGACGAGTCTATTGAACATTTCCTGGCTTCTTTTCAATCCGTAATAAATGCATAACTGATATAAATGAATATCTAAGTTTAACTTTCCCGGACCTTCGATAAAATACAAATACTGGTTTGGTGATTGCTTTTATCAGGTTGATAATATTTATTTATCATATATTTAGTACAAAATACAGCTATTTTGTATATCTAATAAAGGTTCGTTTTTCCAGTCTGTATCACCTACCCTGTATCGCAAACCCCGTATTGCATAGCTAAACCCCGTATCGCATACCTTTATTTTTTTTTTTAAATGAAGTCAGTTTTGGGGTTTTTTTTTGCTTAAGAAAAAATTTCCTCAAAATAGGTCAATTTTTTGAATGAACGTCAAGTTTTCATATTGTATGTGACGTCACAAACATCAAGTTTTCATATTTTTTGGCACACTAAATGCAACTATAAAAAATACAAAACACTCAAATAAATACAATAATAGACAAAATATTTTTAAAACAACAGCAAGCAATTTGTAAGGTAACCCAGGTGCTTCGTATAAATAATTGAGCAGTTATTTTGTGGCTTTGAAACAAGACAAAAGCAAAACTGAAGGTAACCCAGTGCTATGGATCAGAAAACAGTTCATAAAATATTATACTCTTCTGTTGAAATATATGATAAAGCGTATAATACATGGCAAAATCCGTATCACATGCCGTATCACCCTCGACCAATATCATTCCTCGGACCGGCCCTTGGGCTGATATTGATGTCTCGGGATGATACGACATATGATACGGATTTTGCCATGTATTATTCTCTATATATTAAGTTTTATTTTTTAGTAAACCCCCTTTGTAAATTTGTGCACTATAATAAGAATATTCTTGATTATTTCAAGCACACATGTCAATATGTCTTTTTTCTATTATTGTTTTGTTAGGCCTTGGTTTTCTGTTTGGATTGTTTTATATTTCGGCATGGTGTTGCCTAGTCTTTTACAGCTAACTTTTATTAAGTTTTGTCAGTATGGTTACCAGTCAGTTTTTTCAGTACGGTAAACAGTTAGGTTTTTCAGTACGGTTACCAGTTAGTTTTGTCAGTAGGGTAACCAGTTAGTTTTGTCAGTACGGTAACCAGTTAGTTTTGTCAGTAGGGTAACCAGTAAATTTGTCAGTACGGTTACCAGTTAGTTTTTTTCAAAACGGTAACCAGTTAGTTTTGTCGGTAGGGTAACCAGATAGTTTTGTCAGTACGGTTACCAGTTAGTTTTGTCAGAACGGTAACCAGTTAGTTTTATCAGTACGGTAACCAGTTAGTTTTGTCAGTACGGTAACCAGTTTCGAGCTCGTTGCATTTCCATCAAAACTTTGGTCATCTATATATTTCATGAAACTTAACAGGACCTTTTACGACGATCAACTAGAACATTTAAAAGAGAAAGCTATTATCTTAAAAACGATTGAACCCACACATCAATTTGTAGACATTTATGTTAAAGGCGAGGTTTTTACTTCGTGTTTAATAGAATGATACGTGGCCCGTTGCATAAACAATTATAGAATTGAAGGGCGTCACAACTAGTCTCAAGGCGTCATTGGTTTATTGAGTTCGTTGAACTACAAATGTATGGAAACTATCGTTTGAAGATCAGTTGCCAATTTTTTTTTCAGTTTGTAAGTTTTATTAAATTGCTGCATACACGTATATAGCAAAATTAAACAGGTTTTTGTGTGTCATTATTACCTTACAATATGTTTAAATTTAAGCATTACATAGACTTAAATTAAGGTTGGTTACGTGTTTGTTTGTATGAACAGAATACAAAGAAAGGTATCGCCTAACTTTTTTCCCCTTGAAAATACTTTCATCATGGTGACTGTGAAATACAATAATTAGACCTATACTGCTTTAACGTTTTTATTGAATGAATCAATATTTAGGTGTGTTGTTTTTAAGAATTTTAATATTAATTTAAAAATTGTTGGTTGATGAGTTACATTATTTAAACTAAATCCGTCGAATCGTCCGTTTAGAGTAAGGTTCTAGAAGTTTATTTTTCATAAACATTCAATCTTTATCATATAAGTTTAACCACATTATCATGTAAGGCAGCAACCATTTGATTTTCTGGGGGGGGGGGATGGGGGGGGGGGGGCTATGTTTTTTTTTGGAAAAAAAAGTTTGTTTCCAGGTTTTGGTGAAAAAAATAATTTGTTTTCGACCCTGAGAAAAAAAAATTGTTTGTTTCACCCGCAGCTGCCACTATATGTTATGCTAAAATTGAAAGAAAAAAAAATTGTTTTCGGTTTGTCGCTAAAAAAATAGATTGTTCTTCGCCGAAGGCGAAAAAAAAAGTTTGCACAGAAAAAAAACCCATAGCCTAGTTATGAGCCGTTGAGGTCTTTTATATAAAAAATATAAAAAAAATATATAAAAGTTGCTGATTTGGGGAAAATATTTTATCCTTTATTTGTAGGAAAAAAACGAAGATGTCCGAACATTTGGCAAACATTCACTTTACATAATAGTCCGAGATTACGCTGACGTCTAATGGCTGTCAGATTTATCATAAATACATCCTTTAAAATTATTAAATTTTCCGTGCAGCTGTGTTGGCACAAGAAATGTGTAGGAATCTTACCAATGAAAAAAAACTAGAGTTGGCCTATTCTTCAAACCGCGCGGTTTATATAATTATATTCAGGTTTTGTCTTTCTTAAAAATTGCGGTGTGTTTGATATATAATTCGTCGTAGAAACTCATTGTTCATTTCATTTACAGCTTGTTTTCGCAGACGGAATATGTTTTTTCCACTCATTGCTGCACACGATTATTTTTGTTTGGTACAACAATTCAAATTGCATCAGTTCTTTTAATTCCGTAACTTTATCTCAAGAATATTCCAGCTTTTTGTGTAATATTTTTTGTACTTTATTTTTTAAAATTTAAAATCTCACAAGACTTATCTACTAAGCTCCCTTAAATAATTGTGATATTTAAAAAGTATTTTTGAATTTCAAAATCAAAAAGATTCAAAACGGTAAAAGACCCTAACCAAACGGCAAAATCAGAAGCTCAAACACATCAAACGAATGGATAACATGCAACTGTCATATTCCTGACTTAGTTCAGGCATTTTCTTATGTAGAAAATGGTGGATTTAACCTGGTTTTATAGCAACATGTAGCTAAACCTCTCACTTGTATGACAGTCGCATCAAATTCCATTATAGTGAACTAAACAAACAGAGTGACATAATAGGTGAAAATAGGGGTACAGCAGTCAACAATGTGTTTTATATAATTAATCTCTAACACTATTAAAATAAAAACGAAGTACAAAACAACACTTTATTTATACTTCGAGTCTTGCTTTCTGATATATAAATCTATGTTTTATTGGAGTAATGTTTTTGACATTTTCGTAGCGTTTTAAATATTAAATATATCAGTCTTAATGATATAGGAACGTGCTATGACAATTGTGTTCGTTCACCAATATTAGAATAAGCTTCCCAGACCCATGTCAGATGAGGCATACTGTACAGTACTAGAATCCCTATAACATTATTTAAAACATCACCTACAAAACGACCTTTATTTTATTCAAAGCTGTGAATTGATATGTTCATCTAAACAAATTCTGCTACACAAGTGAATCACCAGGATGTTAATCACCTGGCAATACATTAAAGAGCTCATCATGAATGCAACTTTCTGAGCTCAGAAATAGTAACCGATTACTAACTCTTGCCTTAATATCACCAATAACAATACAAAAACCTTTAAATGACAGTTGGCGAATCAAATGATAAGTAAATCAAAATCACCTATACATCAGTGAAGTTATTCCATGTCTGTTACAGTACATTGCAAACTTCAGATACACCGTGATGACCATCTCTATATATTTCGGATCTATATTTTTCCTGGACTTCTGAACAGTGGTATCATGAGGACTATTATACATGATTTGTTATGCAAAGATATAACAGTGAGAGAAGGGGTTGTATAAAAGAGTAAATTAACAAAATTCGTCATACATCATGTACACGAAAGCGCCAGGATATGCAATTATGAAATTAAACACAGTCAAAATGAAATAAAAAAGTATTTTAAAAACAGAATTTAGCACCTTTCCTGTTTCAAATAAAATTATCATGTCATATTTTTAATTATCTACAAAGAAATAACTGGACAAAGGGAGGTTACTCTAAAACCCCAAAACTTATTTTTATAAATGCATTTTATGACGGACCTTGCCAATATTTGCCAAATTGAATGCACATTTTCGGGTATTTATATAATATACGTCGCGACAGATTTTGGTTGCAATTGTTTGAAAAGAAGACTGGTTTAAGGCAAATCTTTTGCTATTAACTTTATTATATCATTCAATATTTTGCGGCTGTCAAATAGTTTCTATACCTAGCTGTTGTAGACTAATAAATGACATATAACTTGGCCATTCATAATATTTCATTGTACAAACATCCTATTTTTCTTACAGTCTTCAATGTACTTTTAACATAAAATATTTAGTTACATTCTAATATGTGTTTTGTTTCGACATATTTGTAGTTTTGACCATTTTAAATTCACTGTAAAAAATGATTTATCTTGATTTAATGAATTTTCATTATCAGAAAAGTGAGCTTTTATTATTACTTATCTTTTTGATCGCGATCGTTTTTCTCTCTGCTGTTAAACTTCTTTAAATTATATACAATGTCAATATTACAGGTACCTGTACACTTAACCTTTCAAGTATTGATCAGAGTATATTGTACACAATTGATCAGACATGCTAGGCTCTTATCAAATTATGTTTTACTATATTGTGGGGAACTTTATACCATCGGGTATTAATTAATATAATAAATATTTTATGTTCCAGTCAACTGGACGGACAAATCGACATATACCCAATAATTGGTTCGTACAAATAAAAACCAGAATGGAATTATTTGTTACCTTCCTGCACATGTAAAAAAAATAGATTTGTCTATTAAATGGTTCTTATTCAATAAGGAGATAATGGGTAATAATACAAGTGCACTTCAAAAGGAATGGAGTCTAAGAGGTATCTTGTCCCGAAAAGATCAAACAGTTAGATTTTATGGTCCTGATGCAAGGAACGAACTAAAAACTGCTGGTAAATATTTTTGTGATAGTGATGTAAATGATATTCGAATGACGTGTATTTTACTAGTTCATCTAAAAATTGATTTTCGATTCGACTAGAAATATGCTTCAAATAATATGCTTGTTTTAATCTCTTAAAAGTCCAATTATGAAATATACCTAAAACGGATACAAAATATTCATAAAAACAAAGGTCAGGTTAATCATTTTATTTTTTTATCCAATCAAAACAAACCTTAAGGTAACAAGTAAATCTAAAACACCGTGGATAAACATTTCATGAACGGAATAAGTAGAAATCATCGTAAACCAGAATATATGTTGCTGCTTCCACAATTGATTCTCTTATACACACCTGTATGCATAACTAGTAAAAGCCTGATTTCAGTGTGGAGGAATCTAATCCTTGTCAACTAAATTTAGATCACTCAGAAATAAAGGCATCACTCAGTCATAACTCACTCAGTCAAATACAGATAACTCAGTCCCAGTCATATTCACACCACTTAGTCAAATACAGATAACTCAGTCAAATACACACCACTCAGTCAAATACAAATCACTCAGTCAAATATAAATCACTCAGTCATATGCACATAACTCAGTCAAATACAAACCGCTCAGTAATATACAGTACACATCACTCAGTCATATAAAGACCACTCAGTCAAATATAGGTAACCCAGTCATATAAACTTCACTCAGCCAAATACAGACCAATCAGTCAAATACACATCACTCATTCATATATAATAACTCAGTCTAATAAAAACCTCTCAGTCACAAACATCACTCAGTCATATGTACATAACTCAGTCAAATACACATCCCTTAGTCATATGCACATCACTTAGTCATATATACACCAATCAGTCAAATACACATCACTTAGTCATATACACCACCAATCAGTTAAATACACATCACTTAGTCATATACACACCAATCATTCAAATACACATCACTTAGTCATATACACACCAATCATTCAAATACACATCACTCAGTCATAAACACATCACTCAGTCATATGCAAATCACTCAGTCATATACAGAACACTTAGTCATCTTAGTCATATACAACATCACTTAGTCATATATACATCACTCAGTCATATACAGACCACTCAGTCATATGCACATCACTCAGTCATATGCACATCACTCAGTCATATACACATCACTCAGGCATATGCACATCACTCAGTCATATGCAAATCACTCAGTCATATACAGAACACTTAGTCATCTTAGTCATATACAACATCACTAAGTCATATATACATCACTCAGTCATATACAGACCACTCAGTCATATGCACATCACTCAGTCATAAACAGAGTCCCTGTAGACCTCTAAGTCATATACGACGGAGCCCTGTTGGTCTCACACAGATTATAAAGTGTCTTTTAAATCAAAGTCCTGCGCTGAAGATGTGTAAAGTCTAAAGTCTATCGCTAGAGATGTAAAGTCTAGCGCTGGAGATGTAAAGTCTAGCGCTAGAGATGTAAAGTCCAGCGCTGAAGATGTAAAGTCTAGCGCTGGAGATGTAAAGTCCAGCGCTGGAGATCTTAAGTCTAGCGCTGGAGATGTAAAATCAAGCGCTGAAGATGTAAAGTCTAGCGCTGGGGTTATAAAGTCTAGCGCTGGAGATGTGTAAAATCTAGCGCTGGAGATATGCAAAGTCTAGCGCTGGAGATGTAAAGTCAAGCGCTGGAGATGTAAAGGCAAGCGCTGAAGATGAAAAATGTAGCGCTGGAGATGTGTAGAATCTAGCGCTGGAGATATGCAAAGTCAAGCGCTGGAGATGTAAAGTCTAGCGCTGGGATTGTAAAGTCTAGCGCCGGAGATGTGTAAAATCTAGCGCTGGAGATGTAAAGTCAAGCGCTGGAGATGTAAAGTCTAGCGCTGAAGATGTTAAGTCAACACTGCCCTTTGGCGTCCGTTCGTGCTATTCGGTAAGGTGTGACCGAGGCACGAACGAACGCCTAACGGTTGAAAATAAAAGTTGTTCGTTGACAAAATTGTTATCTAACAGACGAGTACCGCATACAACGGACACCTAAAGGAAGCGTACCGGATAAAACGGATGAACAAGATATACGGAAAAATCAAAGGCGACAATAATAATTCATCTAAATCGCATAAATATTCAAAATGCTTCTGAGTAACTGGTTTTGGTTTGTTCTTCAAAATTCTACCAAAGGGCAGTGTCCCGCCTGAATAAGAACTGATTAATTGTGAAGACGTGCCTATATTCTAAGATCGATTATGAATAATAATAATTCATTAACCTTAAGAAATCTGACATACCAATAATTGGCATTTCTGACGCGAAATTTTAAGTTGGCTTTTATCCGTTTCAAATCCGTTCATCATCCGTTTTATCCGTTATACGTCCGGTAGAAGTCTGTTTCTCATCCGTTCAACATCCGTTTTATCCGTTAAACGTCCGTTAGAAGTCCGTTGGTGAATATATCTTCCAATGGATATATAACGGACACGTAACGGATACAAAACGGTAAACAAACGGACGAGTACCGTACAAAACGGAAAACAAATGTACGAGTACCGTACAAAACGGACGCCTAACGGACGTTCAACGGGCATTTTATCCGTTGGGCGTTCGTTCAAAGTTTTGAATGAGCTCAAAATTTTTCACCGGACAGAACGGACGTCGATGGATAAAACGTACGCTTAACGGACATGCAACGGGTATGGACGGACGTCTAACGGATAAGAACGGATAAGAACGGACATGAACGGATTGAAAAAAAGTTATCCGTTAGGCGTCCGTTCGAGCTATCCGGTAAGGTGTGACCGAGGCTTCAGTTTCGAACATGTTCAAAATTTTCCACCGGATGACACAGACGTCGACGGATAAACCGTACGCTTAACGGTCATGTAACGGATATGGACGGACGTGTAACGGATAAGAAAGGACGTCTAACGGACATGGAAGGATTTAAACATAGTTATCCGTAAGGCGTCCGTTCGAGCTATCCGGTAAGGTGTGACCGAACCTTTTCTTGCATCCTTATTTGCTACACGCTATAAAACACGATTTTACATTTCTAGCGATTGACTTTACATCTCCAACGCTTGACTTTACATCTTCAGTGCTACACTTTATATCTTCAGCGCTAGACTTTACATCTTCAGTGCTGGACTTTACATCTCCAGCGATGAACTGTACATTTCCAGCGCTTGACTTAAGATCTCCAGCGCTTGATTTTACATCTCCAGCGCTTGACTTTAAATCTTCAGCGCTAGACTACACATCTCCTGCGCTTGATTTTACATCTCCAGCGCTTGACTTTACATCTCCAGCGCTTGATTTTACATCTTCAGCGCTAGACTTTACTTCTCCGGCGCTTGATTTTACATCTCCAGCACTTGACTTTACATCTCAAGCGCTAGACTTTGCATATCTCCAGCGCTAGATTTTACACATCTCCAGCGCTAGACTTTACATCTTCAGCGCTTGACTTTACATCTCCAGCGCTAGACTTTACATCTCCAGCGCTAGACTTTGCATCTTCAGCGCTGGACTTTACATCCCCAGCGCTAGACTTTGCATCTCTAGCGCTAGACTTTACATCTCCAGCGCTATACTTTACACATCTTAAGCGCATGACTTTAAAAGACACTTTATAGTCTGTGTGAGACCAACAGGGCTCCGTTATATACACATCACAAAAAGTCGTTTGGATATTGTTTCCGTCATTGGACGGAATTTTTAGTAAGACAAGACTTCCGGTTTGCGTTTTTCTGTATACTTTGAACATACATATATACTGATGAATAAAGTTTATTTGCTAACTGCTATCATTTTGAAGTTTACTATCAACGGCGGTCACATAATTTATAAAATAGAGAGGGTATGTAATATATCAATGACCGCCGTGAATTATTTAGTGAACTGAGAACGGATAGTAAAAAACAAATACCCTTTTTTTAATAGTTATGAATGTTCATAATATACTAAATGTATGTTCATATTGAAATTAATACAAAACAAACAATAGGGAATTTTGGGGAAAAAAGGAGGACGGGGTAGAGAAAAATTTGTCATGTCCCTAAGTACCTATGGCTTTTGATACCTTTCCTGAAATTCTCCAGTCATTAAATCTCTTTAAAAAAAATCTTTCTACAACACTTTACGCACTTTCAAATACGCTCTAAATGCCCGCGATTTCGCTGGTGTGTTCTAGTCTTACTAATACGAAGATAATGCTACTAGCACTGTATTTAATCTTTGTTACTATAGATCTCTGTATTGACAAATCCCACACTAGTCATAAAGTAAGAGTTAACCATTCTCTGTTAAATGAATTAATTATTCAACACAAAACATAGGACGCAGTCAGGATTCTATTTCGTTAAAATCATCTCCCTATTACGCTAGTCAATTTTTACAAAAGTAAAAATGAAAGCAGTTGTAACTAGGGATGACGCACTGCCAATTTAGCTCTTGAAAACCATTAAATTTACCACATAGCACCATTACGATCCTTATATACCCGTTGTATATTTAAAAGACATCTACAAGATATTGAGCATCATTTAATGTACTTTTCTGCATCCAGTAACCTTAAAAAAACATGTCTGATCGGTTGGCAAGTGGAATTTTCGAATGTTCAAAAACATTTAAAAAAAAATCGAATTAAATATTTCGTGAAAAGGCAGACTCAACAATATCAGTTGTTTTTAAGACTAATAACCCTAGAAAGCACACACAAAAATGAAGCTTTTTGAAGTTATGCAATTTTAAGATCCAACTGTAAAGTACTGTCAGTAAAACACTTGTTATTCGAACACACTTATTAGAAAGGTATTTCACTTGACCCATATATTTTAGTACTGTGAGTTTTTAAATGTTACTAAATCAACCTGTAGCTTAAAAATATAAAAATAAAAATATCTGAAGCAAAAGAATGTGTCAATATCTTTTTATTTAAACGTTTTCAAGACATTACAGTCAACTCAAATACGCCTGAACATAAAAGGTGTACTCGACTTTCTCTTTTTGATGCAATTATTGACCATTTTTTTGGTGATTTTTTTCCAAAAAAACTATCGCAGGGGGCAGAGATGTAAATTAATGCTTTAGAACGATCAATTTATTATCTATCTAGATTTTTTTCAGTGGAATTTGTGCTTATGAACAAAAAAGATCCTCTAGGATTTGAACCTACCACATTCCACTGTTTTATGCAAATGTGTCTATGATTTAAAAGTTTACATATATCTCGAAGCTCCATACTATAATTCAAGTACAATCACGTACCGGTATATATAATGCAAAACATTCTAAATTATGCAGCTTATATAGAAACAGATGTAAACAATTCAAATACTGACAATTTTTTTGTATTTTGTATATACTATTTATACGTTAACAGAAAATATGATCATCTTTTTAAATTTTCTATTAATCATGAAATATTCGTACTTCCCTCTGCATTATTTCTACAATTTTGTAAGGAAAAAAATGTTAAATAGACAGGTTTTTTTATATGACCAATTCGCGGTTTATTTAAAAAAAAATAACTAACCAAACCTAAAGAATATCAAATAGTCAGATGTTTGTTACGGGGTAAATAAATTATATAATAGAAGCACACAGACGAAAGGACGGCGAATGATTGAATCCCTTCCTTTTGGATGAAAAACTTGCAATACTTGTTTTTATTCACAGTCATATAAATCCAAAACGTTTGGAGGAAACCAGGAAGATAAGAGACAATTGTATAGGATTATGGCAGATATAAGTTTTCAGATTTACAAATATCCTCGTTATAGTCTTAATGAAAATGTAGTATTCACAGCCTTCTTTTTTTAAATATAAAAAGAGAAAACAGAAACCAGCAAGGGGGGACAGTAATTCGCCGGAATATCGTAAATAGAGCGCTGTTATTACTGAAATAGTGAATCGATTACTTGTGTAGGCATTTTTGTAGTGTTTTGAAATGATTTTAAACAAATCCCGAGTTTAAACATACAATTTTCAGTTTTATTTAGCTGAACAAACGACGTAGAGGGTTGCTAGAACTACAGGTAACGGTACGGCCTTCAACAATAAGCTAAACCCATAGTAAGCTATTAAAGGCCTCGTAATGACTTATGTAACACAATTCACACGATACAATTGTCATTTAAGTTAGCTAGTATAAAAGTCTTTAAATGTTATAGGTAGTAACTTTACTTACACAAAAATGTCATTTAATATAATTGGATATCCAGAATGTAACATGATACATTACAGTAAAATAAGATCACGTCACGAAAAAAAGCTTAAATATGAAAAAAATATAATTTTGCATGAACTGTATTCACTTGATTTAATATGATACATGAGAGTTTTAGAGAGGTTTTCGGTCATTTATATTAATAGTATACATACAATAATAGTGTAGGGGTAGAGGGCAGATGGGCCTCTGATACAAATCCTGACCCAGTAGAGATATCAGACCGACCAATCTAACCTGAATCACAACCTATTGCTGGTTCATCAAGATAATCGAATGACGCTTTCTTAATAACAATATTATGGCCTGGTCGTTCAGATTTTGTATATATGTTACATGTAATGATTGTAGAAGCATTATTACATTACATGGTCTTGTGAAAATTGACGTTTTAAACAAAAACCTAGAGAGCTTTAAATTTATATCTTTTTTATGTGACAATGAGCATGATTCGAATTCAAATTGGTCGTCGTATGAACGTAGTCAGGTCAGAAGAAGAGCGTAAAGCTAGGTTTACACTGCCGATCAGATCAAGTCGATCAAGCCCGATCAAGATAAATTACGTGATCAAGACTGGTCCGACTCAATTGACAAGAATGTTCGGGATAGTCTACCTTGTTCGTCATCGATCTGGCTTTCTACCCGAGAGTTTTTGATATGTCAAAAACTTTCTAGTAAGGATCGAGAAGCAAGTCACTCGAGAAGAGATCGAGAATTCGTTGCGGTCGAATTGATCGGGAAAGGAACGTGTAGAGATCGAGATTGGTCGGAATACAACCATTTTACCGAACAGTACTCGATCAATTCGACCTTTGCTCGACTAATGACCGATCATTTCCAGATTAACTCGACCAATGCCCGATTGCTTTCAGATCACTGCGACCAATGCCCGATTGCTTTCAGATCAATGCGACTTCTAAAGACTATATTTATTTTATCCAAGACCAAGTCGACCAATAACCGATCCCTTCGCGACCACATTCGACCACTCTTCGATCTTTACTCGTCCAAACATAAGAACACATGACTGCTACACGATTCTCTAAAAGTGTGTGCAGATCTGATTACTAAAATAACTCTTATAATTCTGCTTCCGCAAAAATATATTGGCAACATTATTTTTAACTGTACAAAAATCCCTCCATGAACAGAACGTGTCTTTACTTTTGCAAGGAGAGGTAACATTTTAAAAGAGAGACAAAAGATACCAAAGGAATAATCAAACTCAAAAGTCGAAAACAAACCGACAAAGCCATAACGAAAAACTTAGCAACACGTTACCCAACAAAACCTGGGATGAACACAGGTGTTTCGGAAGGGAAGAAAATCCTACAACTTTGGCACCGCCGGATTTTTCAAATATGAAAGTAATTGTGCAATAACATTCATTATTAGACTGCTGATGACTAAGTTATCTTTCAAAGTTGATTTATTAGAACATCAAGATTATATTTTACCTGTTTTATGGGATATCTTCTGTTTTGCCATGGCGTATTTTCTGTTTGTCCAGAGATGTTTGCAGTATAAAAAGAAGATGTAGTACAATTGCCAATGAGACATGTACACACAAAATGACACAGAAATTATTTATAACAATTATAGGTCTTCTTACATATTTTTTCATTCGAACTTTTTAACGTAATTTCACTCAAAATGGAGACAAAAGACAAATATATTTTATTTAGAGGGAATTTCTTTCTTACACTAACGATACAAAAAGTCCAGCGAGCATACGTTTTGGTCATTTGTTTCTAACATACTTTGATTAAACTTTGTCCAACTGTACACTGGCTGCAAATGTGTCTACAGTTTATCGTTCGTCGTTTGTTAGTTCAAACGATGCATTTCTTTCTAACTTTAACATTAAATCAATTATCTAAATGTGTTCTTGCTTGTCATAACTCAAAACAATGTCTAAACTCTCTATAATTTAGGTAGTATCCTCCTTCCGTTCATTAAAATAGCAGCTATGAAAGAAAGGAGGGTTATACCTAAATTTGAGTAATTTTAGACAATATTTTGAATTATGACAAGAAATAACATAACTCTTTATAATAGGCTTTATCATTACTATCTTCATTCATCTGTTTTAGATGAAGAACTGCCAATAAAATTAAATATGCATAGCCTGATGAGCGATGTCATATGTGTCTATACCATCTTCTACGGAGGCTATTTCCGCGCGTAATAAGTTCAAATAACATCAAAAAGTGCATGCGTTTCTGGCAGTTCAAACAAGGTCAGCAAACTCGGATTAAACGATGCATTGGTTTCTACTTCTGCAACTTTTAACAAACTATAACAAATGGCACACAATGTTAACCAAACTTTGGTTAGAGAGAAATGCACTCTTGGTCTCTTGTTAGATAGATGTAAAATTGTAAACAACTTCAGAAAAGGTATCACTCAATCCACAGCTATTAACCTGTCTCTCTGAGTACTTACCATCTTGTTCACAAACCCAATTGCTTTTTTCTATGTAGATATTTTAAATGTATGATTTTACTCGGACCTTCTACTGGATATAACCAAATAAACGGAGAATGTGTCCATTGGACACTGATAATGCCCCAGCTATTATATAAAACATTATAAAGGGTCATTACTCTAGAACGGCCAACTAATTTCGTATTTGAACTGTGTTTTATGGTAATAAGCATTGTGTATTAGGCGTTTCTTAAATTTTGG